>NW_024042349.1:0-8404 GCF_014851395.1 Micropterus salmoides | reverse complement strand
TGGTGCGATTATCCCAGGAGCCTCATTTTGACTTGTTTTAAGGACATAAATCAAATTTGGATCGCCTGTAGTTGTGGTTTTCCACTTTGATTTTGAGTGTGACTCCAAATCCAGACCTCCATGGGTTGATAAATTTGATTTTCATTGATAATTTTTGTGTGATGATGTTGTCAGCACATTCAACTATGTAAGAAAGTATTTTAGTAGTTGAGTATTTAATGAGATTATTTCATTCATTCAGATCTAGGATGTGTTATTTTAGTGTTCCCTTTATTTTTTTGAGCATTGTATTTTGCCGTTAAAGTCTTAATTAACAACCAACTTAAAATACTTATCACAGTGTTTCATGGTTTATTTAACAGATTTTGTCTAGTTAGCTTGTCACTGATTTTATCTGTCTGCTGTTTGGTGCTTGGCAGGTAATGTGCAGTGGGTTCATCAGTAGTTTTTTTTTTTTTTTTTTTTTTTTTTTTTTTTACTGAAACAGCTGGCTTCTGCTGCTGTCCTGATAGTAAATCACGAGATATGCAACTGTAATGTGTGGATAGTATTATATGGGATACTGGGCTTACTTGTCATTGTGCTGCTGCAGCCTTCACATTACTATGAGCTGATTGTGATAACTGAAAGGACCTGGGCCCAGTGTCTTGTAACCTGTTGTCTCATTCTGCAGGAGGCTGCTGTGGAGGCCAGGTCAGACCTCCCTGCAGGCCGGCTCCCTGGTTTCCCCTTTAGTTTGGCTTCTTTGGTTGGACTATTGCTTTGTGGTATTTATCTTGTTTTTGCATATGCACCTTTACATTCATGCAACCATCATCCTGCACAGACACTACTGAAACTACAGACTACATACCTCATACTTTAATTATGTTAATTCGAAATAACTATTTATTTGGCTTATTTTTGTTAAATAAACTTATGTTAACCGTTTACCCTGGTGTGTCTCCCTTTTGTTGTGGCCCTTTGATCCAGGTCATAACATCATCAATAGATATATAAAAATAATCAAAAGTAACTAAGTAAAATAAATAGTAACTGTAAAAAATTTAATAGAAAATCATAAGAATAAACAGTCTAATCTAAATAATTTCATGAATGTCTTTTACCTGTTGGTTTGGTTTGTCAGTACATGTTTGACCGCAAGGGTCGCTTTCTGGATGTCCATGTGGGCTTCCTTGACTGTGCACGATGCCAGGTTCCCTTCCATGTGCACCAGCCTCCAGGATAGAAGGTGAGCACACGACTCTGCCTCTCTTCTCTTACTCCTCCCTGGTTCCATGCTAATGCAACAATTCCATGTTGTTGGTTGATTTATTTTGTCTTGAGTGTGTGGCCTATCCAGCTCCACTTCCTTGTCCTAATTTGAAGTTGAATGGGTTCTTGCCTGATGCGCTCCACAGGTTGGTGATGGTGTCTCGCAGGTTAGCAGGCCTATCAAGCTGAACAAGAACCCCGTGTTTAATAGGGTGCTTACACAACGTTTTGCACACTTCAATGTCTGTATAACTTTGGGCTTTTTCTATCCCAAAAAACGTTACTTCAGTAGAGCCAACTTTTACTTAAAAGTGACCAGGCCGGTCGAGACTTGATGCTTCGATGGGCGGAGCCTGATTCGACTGTCAATCTCAGTCGAAGATTTGCAGCAAAACAAGGATCATTTTGGCGATATGGGGGTGCTCAACGTATAATTTTACGTAGAACTACCAGTTTTCTCCCAATAACTTAATTTACTGCTTATTACAATATCCATTTCAACGTTTAAAGCTGTAAAAAAAGAGAAAGAAAAAAGCTTTCAATAAATGTTTTTAAAGTGCGTTAAATCCAAAAGTATAATCCTAACCTTGGGTCAACAGTGCGCACGTAGCGTGTGTGTGTGTGTGAAATGGCAGAAGAGGAACACTTGCTGACGGAGCCCCAGCTTCACTGGTGTTGTGCAGAGTTGTCCGCACCACGCGGATGAACCACACAAAGATTATTTTATCCTTTTTAAATAGCCGGCTACTTGAAATGGACCCGAGATAGCTGTCAGCAGCACGGCATGCACACAAAACTCTGCGAGAGAGAGAGAAAAGGGTCATTAATAAGCCTCAGTTTAGCTGGAAATGCACAGTGTAAATTGAATGAATAGAGAGCTCTGCAGCTTCTCAAGATTAAAGCGCAGCCACCATGTGTCGCCGTGCACAGAAACCCAGTCGGGGACAGGCCTGAAAGTGACTGAAGGTACAGGACAGGGTCACATTAGATAATAATGCAGGACCTGCCAGTTCATTTTACACTTTTAATGTTACACGTTCTTAAATAAATAATCAATTAATCAAATTACCAAAGCCCAAATTCCATGAGTGATGGTTTCAGAGGTCTGGGAGGTCACCCGCTTTGTCCAGTTGGAAATTCTACTTTTTCTAGAACCCATGCGATTCTGTTACATTCAGTAATATCTTTTCAATCTAGATTCAGTAGATATTCTTAAAGATTTGATGGTAAATTATATTGGATTCAGGGACTATAATCCACAGCTGATGGTTTAGTGAGGTAAAACAGAAGTCTAGTGTAAATGTGGATATGCTTATTCTGGCATTCACACATACAGACTTTCTATATTCTTTACCCAGATTTCAAATTGATTGAGGTGAACTGTGTATTAGTGACGGTCATTCTGTGGAGCCTTGTAATTCGTCACAGAAATCACCCTTCATGCAAGATTAATTTCCCTCTGAAGACCCGTGCTGTGAAAGGTTATAAATTGACTTTAATATTAACTGGCCTTGCCATAAGGATACGAAACTCATTCTGGCTGGTACATTTTCCCATTTTTCCCCCTTTCACCCTCCCTCTTTCTTCTTTGTCTCTCGCCCGCTCTCCCTTCTCCAAGCATGCATCACAGGCGTGCAGGCGTTCTTGTAATAGAATGTGATAACAAATCCAAATTATACTGCAGAAAAGTGCTTTCATTTGTCTAACAGTCGCTGAGCGGGAGCGCCAAAATGGAGCTTTAGTAAAAGTAAAGACCTTTTTTGCTTAGTGTGTATGTGTGTGTGAAAAATAGATCATTGTGAAATTCCATGTGTTGCATTTTCCCTCCTAGTAGATTTATAATTTTGTGTCCCCTCTGTCAGCCATTATTACCTCAAACAAAGACAAAGGAGAATGCATAAGAATGACAAGGGTTTTCTTTGCTGTCTGTTCCCGCTCTACGTGGGGTGGACGTCTATGCTTCTCTGAGCTTCTGAATGACTTGTGCTTGGAGTAAATACAGAGCTTTGTTTTGGATTTTTTGAAGTCTCTTGACAGAGCACATCAGCCGACTGGAACTCCAAATCCCTCGCTGTGTGTGAAAAATGATTAGAGAAAATGTACTTACATTGCATTTCATCACTAATGCTCTCTGTGTGCACTTGGCTGAGGTCTCGTAGTCAAAGCCAGAAAAATACCTGGAGTCTCTCCTTGAGCAGATACACAAAAACATGCAGACAAATTCAAGGCAGAGCCAGGATGGTGAAGTGGGCGTAAACTTGTTGAGGGTCACAAAGTGTGTGGAATCTGAGTGTGGATTAAAGTAGTCAGAAGATTCAAAGGTGTGGAGCTTATCACTCTTTCTTTGGCAGCAAAATGCTTGCACGAACATCCAATTAGCGTGTCAACATTAAAGAGCCATTGCAGCTCATTTGACTGGCAAAGCGTTTTTTCTTTTCTGCTCTCATTTGTCAGGTTGATGGGAACACAAGAAGAGGGCATTGCTGCCGTTCACCCAGAGCCACTCTTACTGGCTCGTTGGCATGACAATAGCAAGTGTCAGACTGCCTGGATTAACAAATGAATCACACTACTGGGCAGGGGCGTTTCTAGGATCTTGAAACATTGGGGGCTTAGCCCAGCCTGCAGAATCTTTCATGTTTTCACCTGTTTTCATCCACCATCCAGCGGCTGCTTAATCAAAGTAAGTCTTTAAAGCAACAGTAAATGACCCTGCAAACTGAACCATATACCTTCTTTAGCTACATTACATTTTAATTAGTAAATATCATAGGCCATATAAATACACTGATAATATTAAGGGGGGGGGCTTTAAACACTTAATTTCCTGCATTCTGCACCAATTCATTGAGGAAAAGTCTTAATTTATATAAAAAGAAACACAAAATTCAGGGGATAATTCAGAATGAAAAAACATAGTGTAATAATGTAGTAAGGCTCCCAGGCATTCTGTAGTGGATCAGATCTGTTTCTCCTGTAGAGCAATTTTTCTCATTTAATTTCATCCCAAACACACATGTAGGCGTGACTGAAGTAACATCTTTAAATGTGCATGTGACACATATTCACGTCAATAATTAATTAATTAATTAATTTTACTAACTTTATTAACTCCTGTTATTCAGCAGGTCATGTTCAAAACTCTCTCCATATTCAAAATCTCTCCCACATATCTGTGTTCTGACATTTGCAGAATTATATTTTGAGACAAAAGCCATAATATTACGAGAATAAAATGGCAATCTAATGAGAATGAAGTCATAAGATTTTAACAAAATCTACCTACCCCTCTGCTGTGCATTACCCTGCGTTATTGCTCTGCTGATATGGTTGTAGGCTTCTCCCTTTAGACCGTCTGACAGACACAGAGCCCGTCTGGGACTGTACTGGATGACATGAGCACACTGCTCTTCATCAGAGGTGGAAAACCGAAAACTGAAAACACAAATGTTATCTTCACCACCTCTGATAAAGTCCAGCTAACAGCCACTTCAGAGGGAAACATGCTGGAGCAGAGAGACAGTCCAAACAGACCAAAGGTGTCTCTGAGCGAGGGGGACAGACAGCAGGACACAGAGCGACATGATGATCATGAGGATAATTGCATATTAACGGAAAATATTTCTGACGTTGTCGTGTTACATTCGGGGCTACAGTCAAAACATCCGGGCCTGGAAAAAATGACACCGATGCTACTGGGTCAGGGTGCAGTTAGCTTAGCTCTGCATAAAAACAGAAAGCAGGGGAAAACAGGACCGAAAGTTCAAAAATACACCTACCAACACCTCTCAATCTCAGCATTGTGTAACTTGTTCATTTAACCCTTTAAAACCTACAGGAGCGCCCGCGCTGTTTAAGAGTCAATAGAATGGTAACCACGTGGGTTGCAACAATATTTCTTTTTGCATAGGAATTCGGAGACGTTACACGTTCGTATCAAGTCCCAGCATGGTCCTGTTGCGTTGTTTTCACCCTTTAATGAGTCTTCACAAATTACATAATATTCGCTTTGGAGTTGGAGAATAAATGAAACAAACATAGAACTAACTTAACTGCACGGCGCACTATTTTACTCTTTGTCATTACAATATTGTTTTCGCCTCAAAAGCATCTAACTTACTCACCATTTTACTACGTCTTTGTTTCAGGCTTGTGGGAAATGCACACCATTCCTGTGTGAAGCATGCCAAGTGCCCCTCTGTGTTATTCTGGACAGAGACTGTCACAAGTATTTTCACAGCTAGGGTGGCCTGTGTATATGTAGTGGTGTCTTTCTGTTTAGTTCTGATGATGTACATTATTTTTTATTTACACAAGACATGGTCTTTGTTTTTTTTCACCATTTAATTGTTTAGTCAACAATCCTCTCAAAAGCAATATGTTATCTTTTTGATTATACAAATTTAAAGGCACTCTTATCACAGTCTTTTGCATGTTCAGTTCCTATAATGTACAGTTTTAACCCCTCAATTGTATAGTGAGTATATATGTATATATATTGAGTATAGTGCATAATTGAATATATAGAGTATTGTAATTGAATATTTCATAAGGTCTTCTGTTTTTTACCGCTTAATTGTGTAATCAACATTGCTCTCAAAAGAAATGTATCATCTGTTTCACTACACAGCTAAAAAGGCGTTAATTGCACTGTTTATAAAAATGAATGTATCTTACAAACTAATTTATGTACATAGTTCAGTGTTTTATGGAGGTTTTTTACACTGACAAGTTTGAGGTTGGCATTTGTTATATTTATGTATTTTAAAAAAATGTGAATGATTAGAAACGATTAGAATTTCTTTGGGTGTTTATTGCAATTTTCAGCTATTTATTGATTTATTAGTAATTTATTACATACATAGCTTTCAAATTGGGGTTGTAAAACGCCTCTCAATCTCAGCATTGTGTATCTTGTTCATTTAATCTGTACACAAACAGAAATGTACAAATAAAAATTTGTAGTTTTACAAGAAGTAAAACCTACTAAAGCCAGGTGCAGTGACTTTCTGTACATTTGTTTTCACTGTGAAGTTGCCAATCCTATGTTCTCTTACCATTAAACAGCATCACTCCTGATAAAGTTTCAGAATTGTGGTAAATTTTTTGTATAAGCCCCTTATATCAAGGTGGGTGAACTCACCTTATCCAGAACCACTATAATTTTCTTGGTTTTAGCAGGTTAGCTGAGAAATGAAACACTGGCTTTCAGTGAGTAGAAATATTCTCAACACTTTCAGCGCACTTTCATCCTCTCATATTAATTGAAAACCCACACATCTGATTCCCTAATCATTCATTGGAGAGGAAATTGACTTTTCACTTTAGAAAGAAGGGAAGAGTAAATGTAGAAAATTAGAATAACAAATAGTGCTCTGTTAGAGATATGCCCCAGGATATAGGATCATTTATCGCATAGATGGTTTTATATTAATAATATGGCAGAACAGGCTCTGCTCTAGAGGGTGCTCCCCATACAACCCAAGCAGCAGCAAGAAGTTCAGCAGGGAGTGTAATAAAGCCCTGAGGGTTCTACAGAACAGAAGCCAACAGACACATATCACTCATATATATGACATACTCCCTGATTTGATGGAACATGATTGGTGACTTGTTTCACTGTAACTGATGAATAGTCAGCCCATTTTGACTTGGGGCACAGCTGCTCTCCTCTGCCAGAAGTAACAGTTTCATTAATAAAATACAATTTCTGTTTTTTTGAATATGTTATGGTAATTTAAATACATCACTCAACATCACTGAACAATATTCTTAAGTAAACATGTGTACTTTTATTTGCCTGTGTACGTTACTGCAGTCTATCTCCTGGTTCCTTCCATCCTTAACTTCCTCACCTAGTTTTCCCTTTAACCCATTTCCCTCCCCACTTCCTGAGTGGTGCATGATCAACAAATCTAATAAATAAAGCAAGACAAAGATAAAATCCAAGATATACATATAAGGGCTTTCAGTGATAGTAACCAAAATTGTATTACAGCCCGCAGCTAAGCTGGTCCGGACCTCCCTGGGGCCCTAAGCTACATTCTGCTATGGGGCCCTCCTACCTGACTCATGAGCCATGTAAACAATTTGCCATTGCTCACTACAATGCTCCCTCCTTTGAAACAGGTTTACATTAAAAATGTTCATCATTTGGGAAACAGCGTCGATCCACTGTCTGCGTTTAAGCACCAAGCATTATTGAAGGAAACACAGAGTCTCCCTCTTCTCCTCTTGCTGGAGTCTTGAGCTCTGTCAGCTCAAACTCAGTCCCCCAGTCGAGTGCTTAATAGGGGATGTTGATGGAGCAAGCCCCTGTAAAGATGGCACAACAGTCTCTGATTTCCTGTTGCTTGGCCAGTTCCATTTCGTCCACCCATACATTAGCCAGGAGCAGCCTGGCTAGGCCAGCATGCCAGCAGGCTGGGCCAGCATCGCTCCTATCCCGGCTATCTTTGCTTTTCTCCTGAAACGATCCCCACGCCTGTTTGTGGTGCCTGGTCCAGTTGATCTGGCAGGGCGGCTCATCTCAAGGTCCATTGCTTTAATCCAAACTCTGGCTTTCTATTCTGACTGTATTTTTTCATCTAAGCCATCAACCTGTCTCCTAAACCCCATCCCAACTAGGCTGCTTATAGAAGTTTTACCCTTAGCACTTCTTTACTAGATATGATCAATCTGTCTTAGCAGGCTATGTACCACAGTCCTTTAAAGTAGCTGTTATTAAACCTCTTCCAAAAAAGCCCTCTCATGATCCAGGTGTTTTTGCCAACCAGATCTAACCTTCCCTTTCTCTCTAAGATCCCAGAGAAAACAGGAAGCAGGAAAGATTTAGGGTGCACCATAACACAGAGACAGCACTGGTGACAATTACAAATGCGTCAGACAAAGGACTTGTCTCTGTTCTTGTCTTGTTAGATCTTAGTGCTGCCTTCGACACCATTGACCAGCACATCCTATTGGAGAGACCGCAACATTTAATTGACATAAAAGGAACCGCTCTAAGTCCTGTTTAACAGATCAATCTCATTTTGTGTGTTTGGTACATGCCTCTTCAAATGGTCACAGTTTGGTACATTTTCTGAGGATACTAAAGAAATGATAAAAGATAACATTCATTTAATAAAGTAAATAAAACATTGTTTCATTG
>NW_024042348.1:0-6164 GCF_014851395.1 Micropterus salmoides | reverse complement strand
CTCTCTAAGCCTGATGGACCCAGCACAACAAATAACCACTATGCTTATTATGGTGCGTAATATAAAAGCTGTCTTTCATTTTATTTTTCACCACTAGCAAGCAGTGACTGTGGGGGCCCTCTGCTGGCCACGGGGCCCTATGCCGCAATGGTCGCTTAGTGGCGGGCCAGTGTTCTGACGATATATGCTGCCTTGTCGAAAAATGCTACCTTGTGTGTTCCCTTTTCCAGTCCCATAAAGTTATAACTCTCACAGCATTATGACATATTCTGTTTTTTTGATGACATTGTAACATCATTTCAGGGGTAGCGTATTCTGATGGACTCCCCTATCAAATAATGCTCCCACTACAGAATCATTTTATATTGCACCACTACTCACTCCATGTGTACTGTATGATCAGCCACTGTCTCGACGGCATGCCCAACAGCAAGGTTGCACAGAATTATGGGCGTGGAAACAGACCACGCTTGTGGGTCATGTGCATGCGCAGAACCGCTAAGTAGCGGTAATGTGAAAACACAACAGACTGCTGATTGGTCAGAGAGAATCGTCACTATTCACTGCATCATCATTGCGTGCGCCAGACAGAGGCCAGCAACAGAAGGTTTTATTTTACGGTTTCGTATGGAATTTCATCAGTAAATCCACTTTTGAGAAGTTTGAGGTGAGAAATCAGCTGTGTAGATTTCAAATTGTCGTATAAAAGTTCAAGACTTGGGCCAGATGAGAAAGCTTGAACTTTTACCAACATTTTTATTATCAACAAAAACAGACACCAATTAGATTACAAAAGTTCCACCAGAGTGTGTCAGAGATCGGTGCAAAAGAGCCCCATTCTGTTACCAGAACAGAGACCCGAGTCGACATGAAAACCATGTAACGACTGACTTTCACCTCCTTTTGGACCTCCTTTTATAGCTCTGTTTCTTGGCTTCACATCATCGCTTGGCTCTCTTTCCTACTGCACCTGAATCTGGGAAAGTCCCAGAATTTCAGGTGCCTAAGCATTTGGTGGGAAAGTCCCTGACTGCCTGCTCCTCCTCTCTGTGTCTTTTGCATGCTGTTTAAAAAGTTACAACAAACTTAATGTACTCCAGTGTTTCAGTGTTTTCTTTCAAATGTAAAACTGCAGGGTTTTAAGCCAGACAATTGCATTAGAATGTTAATTAAATCATTGTTTATCTCCTCTTCTGTTATATGAACAAACTGTTAAACTGTTTTAACTTCTTCATAGACTCCTAAGATTGGGTGTCGACCATTTTGGAGACAACCCCTGTTGTGCTGTATGACTAGTTGGTAGAGCATGGACTGTGTATTCCTGTAGAGCAAAGGGGTCTGGAGTCAGCGCTCTTTTGTTCGAGCAAACGCAACACAGAACAGTAAGGTACACCCTTCCTAATTGGGTGACGAAGAAGTAACCAAACGACCAGTGGCTATGGTCCTGAGCCATTTGGAGGAAAAAGGACACGCCCACATACCTGGAGGATATTAACATCCTATTTTGATAGATTCGGGACTGTAAGCTGTGAATCTGTGAGGAAAAGCAACTTTCCAGTTCTCTGCTGGGGGCGGCAGTAACTTGGTGACTGTAAACTGTAGATATTTACAGAGAAGCTTCTTCGGTCCACTGCAGTGTTTTTGTTTGTTCTGTCATCTCTTTATTCACTCATTTCTGTAATTAAATCTTTTGTTAATATTCATTGGACTGAGCCTCCGCTTGATCATGCCATTTCTTCCATATCCTGACTTTTGTGGAATAAACTGGTGGCATTCTTACTGTGATGGACTATATTGATGTATGTTTTGTAATACAATTTTCACAAAATCTGCTTCTATAGGTGTTTTTGTTGCTATCTTACTGTGCTCCCAAAGCACAAGAGCTTGCTCACACACGTGCTACTGCAGAGCCTGGGCAGTTAGATACAGAAAGGAGCACACACACTCAGAGCTATAGAGTTTTAACACTGTGATCCTAACTTTACACTATAAAATAACACTTTAAATGATGAAAATGTAGACCACCATCGCTCTAGTAATTAATGATAACAATTTAGGCTATAATGCTCCAAAATAATTCACAACAGAATATTGACAGTTTTAGAGAAGTGATGGCGGAACAAAAATGTGCTTGAATATTGTCGGAGTTGAGGAGCTCCGCAAGTGGCGGCGGGGGATGTCTGTGCCAACCCGCAGGAGGAGCATGTGAGGCCGGCCAGCCGCCCGCTCACAGAGCCCTCTGCTCCCACCGTCACACAGACCGCTGCAGCAACAACGGCAGAGGAAAACACAGCTGGAAGGTTTTCATACTGTTAAACAACAAGTCAACAAAGTGGGGCAGGCTAAAAGCTCCACTGCCGAAATGGTCCTGAGATCCTTCCAGTGTGAGTTGACGCAGGTCTGAGGACCGATACAAACCGCTGCGCAGCCGTAACGCGGCGCACACACCACCTTTGTGAGTCCGACGTAAGACACCCAACAGTCTTGCCTTTGAAGTCAGTGTAGGACGCAGGCAGTGAGGCAGCTGACTTGCTATGTTGACAGAGCAACTGTCACTTGTTTGATGGAAGGTTGTGGAAAAGTGTACAGATTGCTATGTTCTTGTAATTTACAACAACTACCACTAGATGACACTACTGTGCCATGTTGGAGTGATTGCATCCTCAAACACATTAAGCCAGGGTTCTTTCAAGTTACCCAGCACCATTGCTCTAAAAGTTGCTCCGTGTATCATCAGCTTTATACACAAAAATGTACTCTGATAAATAAATCCCTAAACTGGAAAATGTTTTCTACCTTAATACACCTGTGGCTGCAGTGTGAATGTTAGTCATCCAAAGTAGGACTGTCAGTGTGTATCATGATGCACAGAGTGGGCAGATAAATCCTCCACAGATGTCAGGGGCTGATTTTACCTGTTGCTGATTGTACCTGTTGCTGATTGTACCTGTTGCTCACAGTGACTCTGTTTGGATCTCTGCCTGATCACTGAAATGTTTGTCATGATGGGAAACAACACTGAGCCAAATTGTTCTTTCCTCCCAGTTTTAACAAACATACTCTAAAGTAAGTGCTCTATTAATACTTATGACTGGTCGTGCTTACTTTTACCATAATTACTATCTATTCTTGCTGTTAACTACATCACTATTCATAGTTTTCAGTCCTTTTTTGTTTTTTGAGGGCAAAACAACTGACCATAGACCGTAGAGACGCCACAGAAGCAGTCAAATTTTATTTGCATCACCTTTTAACTTAAGAAAAAGAAAGATATGAACACAAACTGCCGTGTTGTGCATATCCGATCCACGTAATGTTACAGCATCCGCTGCCGCATTTCTACCGTTAAAAACTGCAAGGTCCCTGCCGCCGCTCGACTGCGGAAGCCTCCTCCTCAATTACTAAATCCGAAAGCACAACAACCATCCAGCATTTACAGCAACTCAAAGTAACAGTGTATCACCTGCTTCCTGGCGTCACGTGAAAGCTGTGAATTGTACTACATGCACTTGCAACACAACTTTCATGTCCTTGTATCTTTATGTAGCGCAGTATTGATATGAACCCCATAGTAACATGGACAGGTGGAGACAGTGTGTTTATGAGTGTTAATCTGTGTGTGGTCTCAGTATGTGTCATTTGCCTTGATTACCTGTGTACAACCCAATGGTTTATTAATCCATCACAGACAAATCATTTGCATAATGAGGCAGTAATGCAGTGAGAAATGTAAAAAGGAAAGGCAGAAATAAATACCATTGGGGAAATAAATAGGGTAGAAAATGCAAAAGAAGAATAAAACAGACAAAAATATTAAAACGCACAATAAATAAA
This sequence comes from Micropterus salmoides, assembly GCF_014851395.1. Classification (NCBI taxonomy): domain Eukaryota; kingdom Metazoa; phylum Chordata; class Actinopteri; order Centrarchiformes; family Centrarchidae; genus Micropterus; species Micropterus salmoides. The sequence goes on along the minus strand of NW_024042348.1, from coordinate 2,330 downwards.
TACATTTAAAAAAGAAGTAATTAATAAATAAAGATAATAACTGACAATAAATAAATAAGGTAAATAATACAAAGTTTAATAAATAAAGAAGCTAATTAAAAGCTATATACATTTATGTCTCATTGTATAATTTAATTACTGCCTATATTTATTTATTAACTTTATTTTTGTGCATTTAATAGGATGCTTATTTATTTATTTATGTATTTATTTCTTAATCTGTCAGTATCAGTCCTCCATCACATACACATGTACGTATATATACAGACATGCACTGCACATCCACTTATATTTATCGGTAAAGGAAAATAAAATAAAATAAAGTAAAATGTACAACATTGTAAAAGATGCTTGGAAAAAGGAACACATGATCCATAAATACTTCATTGGTTGTTTTTTGTGATTCTTGATTCTTTTTCTTTGACACTGATTATTTTTTTGTTTATTAATAAATGTTTGTTTCTTTATTGATCCTAAACATAAAATTACTTCTACATACTACTGACCTATGGCACACACACACATACACAGCTTTATTTATTTATTTTATTTATTTGATGAACCATATAAATTTAATTCACAGAACAGACACAAACACACACAGTTATTGTCCTTTTATTTATTTATTTTATTTAAACACACACACATACACTTTTACTGTTTTATTTATTTAATGTTTTTCATTTAATAAACTGCATGAACTTAATTGTTTTAAGCTTTGGCAATATTGTTCTTCATGTCATGTCAATAAAGCAAAATTGCATTGAGAGAGAAAGAGCGTCAGAAAGAAACATTAAAATCTATATTCCAGTTGAAATCTGGCAAAATTTGAGAAAGGTCTGGCTGCAGACATCCACTTGGGAGTTGCTTCCGGTGCAGGATCCGCTCGCAGGTCTGCTCCAATGTCAGGACATGAAATAACCATAAATAACACACTCGATGCATTCTTGGACTTTTTTGCTACACTTCAAATCATGGCGATGGTAGATGACTGTTTAGCATTATCCAAAACTGACAGAAGTCTGAATGCATGGATCTTTGTATGTGTTTGCCCTCAAAATAGCTACTGCTATCAATATTGTACATCTAAATCACACAAATAAGCTACTGTGTGTTCGGCTTCATTAAACGTTTTTGGTAAAGCATTTAGCAAGGGCATAGGTTTGCATTTGTTAATATTTTGACTATGACACTTGGTTGATTATTTGTTGTTTATTTCAGGTTGTTGGATGTAGCTGTTTTCACACTTAAACAGCATACAAAGACTTGGCTGGCTGTTATTTGAACTGAAGTTGATGTACTACTTGTAGAAACATTGCATAAACTCGTGACAGTGTTTCCTAACCCTGTCATGGGGAAAGTTAACGTTACCTCCTGTCCTGCATGATTTAATCTCTCCCTGCTTCAACACAGATGATTTAGACCGCTTCAGCATTCATAATGAGTTGATAGTTTGAATCAGCTGTTTTGGAGCAGGGAGAGATCTAACACATAAGGTTATTTGAACAGTTAGTTTACATTATCCACAAAAAAAAGCTAATTCTACCATAGATCTTCAGCAGCTCACCAGAGCCTCCGTTGGCATGAGAAAAATACCCGTCGCAAACATTTACCAAATATACCCCAAATTCAAATTTAAATCAGACACACAGAAACTCCTCTATTTACTAGGAGAAATGCCAGAATGCCAAATCATTGCAGAAAAATACATCTCCTTATTCCAAAAACTGAGGATAACCAGTGGAAACTCAGTCTAGACTGATAAATATATTAAATAATTTAGTACTGTAAAAATTTCAAATTATTATTTTCATTGTTTGGTATTTTAGTAATTGTTCATAATTTATTTTATTTAAATTTTGTGACGAACAATATGAATTAAATTCACAGCACACACACACGGATACTGTTTATTTATTTTTGTATTTATTTATTTTAACACAGGGCAGGTTGGCACCGATGATCTTTCTGCAGTCCTGACTGTCCGTTGTAGTCTGTCCCTGTTCTCTTTGGTGGCAGATCCAAACCAGACAGTGATGGATGTGAAGAGGACAGACTGGATGACGGCTGTGTAAAAGTGGATCAGCAACTCCTTAGGCAGATTGAGCTTCCAGAGCTGGCGCAGAAATCTGTAGCCAGGCCATGGAAAAGTTATTAATAAGATTTTATCAATCCTAAAACAAACAGGGAAGTGTAGTTCACCTTTCTATTCCTAAGACAATTTTAGACCAATCAGTGTATTTGAACTTTGGAAAGCTTGTCCTTTTAATTTTGGTTTTCTTACACAAGAAAGAAAAAGACATCTGAACATTCATCGAAAGACCTCAGAG
>NW_024042347.1:0-2064 GCF_014851395.1 Micropterus salmoides | reverse complement strand
TTTTGTCAGATAATGATATTATGCTACATTTTTCACAGCAGCTTGTTCAGATCAATGAATGATGTGCAGCCTGAGTTTAAATATCCTCTACTCCATTGCATCAAGTTTGCATCAACAAATTTGCTCTGAATATTGTTATGGCTCTTTTCATATTGTATTGACCGTTCACATGATGGATGGTCTTAACTACTGTAATAAGAAGTTCACACTGTGCCGGGGGGAGTCAGAGCTTTTTTTTTTTTTTACTTAAGGTAAAAGCAGTTTTGATGAGGACAGACATACTGTAGCACTTTGAGTGATTGTGAAATTGATAATCTCATAAAAGGTTCCCTAAACATATTACAGCATTTTTACTCATTCAACACAAAGATATTACAGTAGTTCTACATTATGATTATATACATATATTCTGCCATAAGAGAGAGAGCGTAGGAAGAAAGTTATTAGTGAGTGTATGTTGCAATTTAATTGTTGCTTTAATTAATGAACAGTATAAGCAGAAGCTTCATTTACTTGCTGTGTGCATCAATTTGTAAAGTGGGAGATTTTTACAAAGCAACCACACACAACCTATTTGAAGGCACCGCCATCTAGTGGAAGTTATAGCAGTACTGAAACTGTCTCCTATGAAGAACCTCATTTATATGTATGAGTGTTAGCCATACTTTCCATAGAAAATAAATTGTGTGTAAGTGTCGTGTAGAAGTGCTTTATATGTATAAAATGACGCAGCTACCTGAAAAAAATGATAAATATGTAATGATGCAGCTGAGAGCTCGAGAAAATGTACAGAAAGTAGTCACTTTCTGCCATTTTCCACCCAAATGCATGCTTGGATAGACTAGAACCATTCCTCTCAATTGAAAATAAAAATAGGAGCAAGTCATGTTGAAAATACACATATGAATAAGAAATTAAATATAGTGCAAAAGCAATTTAAAAAGTATAATATGAGGAGCTATGATGTAACAACATCAATCCATTCAGATTTTTTTTTTTGGTATTGTAGGTTTATGGCCACTAGGTGGAGCTCATCCCCTTTTACCTCTCTGATTTACCCTGTAGAATGACCTAATTGCTTACAATTATACTTCATTTTCTAACCAAGGCTTTAGCTTTAAAAGCCCTGCACACCCACACAGGTTGTTTTTAATTATTGTGGCTGATTAGACCTCAGGTTATTACACAATGTCACCAGTCTTTATGTATTATGAATAATGATGAAGTGTAAATTCTCCCACCCTAACAAGTTCAACAAACTGGGGCATACACAGTCTGATATGCTCACAGGGTACTGAGAAGAGGTCTAATGGTGCAAAATAAGGAAAAATGCATGTGTGCCTGTACCATGGCTTTAAGGCTGTGGACTTTGTGCAAAAAGACATGCAAGTTATCTCTGATGCTGTTCACACCACCAACAGAAAGAGCAAGCATGTTTTCTATGTTTTCCTTTTTTCTTTATATAACCTGTTTGCATCTTTTTTCAGTTGTATTTGACTGTTCATAAGACCACACTGACTGTCAGTTCATAGATATAAGCTGTAAGGACAAAGTGGATTATGTGATCCTAACATCCTAACAAACTGGCTATCAAAGCCAAATAAGTATTGCTAATACAAGCAATTTGAGGAAAAATACATTTGTTTTCTATATAGTTTATTGATGTACATATCAATGGAGTTTAGTAGTAGAGTTATTTTGAGCTTCTTTGAATGATTTCTTGTCATCAATTTTAATGGGTTTATAAGAAGCGAGTGAAATAAATTGCCGTAAATGATCTGAGATTTAATGAGTGAATCCTAATCAGTGAGTGAGCATAGTGGAAGGGTACAGCATGTTGGTCTCAATAAGATGGTTCTGATCTGAGAGAGGAACAAACATAGTTTGCATAATAAGCTATATTTTAAAACCATCAGAGTTGAGCTTATTATGTCTGACATTTAAAATCTGCCTGCAAATGCAAATGAGGTGACTAAGTGGTTCCATGCCACAATTTCACATTACCAATCAGAAAGTACATTTGCACAGAAAAGACAAATAGGACAGACAGCAGATCTGCTGAAA
>NW_024042346.1:0-12825 GCF_014851395.1 Micropterus salmoides | reverse complement strand
GGTAGTGTTGAAATGTATCTCTTTCTATCGCATAATATTTTAGTAGCACACTCACCTCAGGGGTTTAATGGCTTGCTAAATGCTAGGTTTACCTCACACTTCCTCACACGTCGATGTATGGATGAAGCAATCCCCTCATATGCAGTAATGTTCACATCTGAGTCAGTAAATGTCACATCAAACTAAGGGGTTAAAATGTTTTTTTTGTCCTTAAAGCGCTTTAAAAAGTGAGTCAGTCTGTAAATATTCTGCCTTTATGAATTTCAAATCAATGTGAGTTTATATATAAGTCATTTGTTGTTGGTGGTTGCCAGGAGGGCTTGTAATTTCTCCTGGCATGACTTCAGACAGAATCCTGATGGCAGCCTTGATGGGTTTTAATGGAAGTTGAGTAAGGAGAATGGACTAAATTTGCATGTTGACAAAAGATGGGAAGAAAATAAGAATATGGAGGATCTGTGGCTGTGTCTCAAATCAGGGCTGGATCTTCAAAAGTCCACATTTGTAGAAGGAATGTGTCACAAAAGACTGACAAGGCTTGTCCAGGCCTAATGAAGTCAGGGTTTGCTTGAAACTAGTTCATACAGCATGCATTGTTGTAAGTGTAAGTCCTTCTAGCTGCCACAGTCAAAGACTTGGAGAAAAACATGTTGTCATAGAATGACATCAAAAATGGGGCAAGAATGTGGCAAGATACAATAATTGTTCAACTGGGAATATTGGTGCACAGACCACAGTGGTGGACAGTCTCTTCTTGAAAGCATTTATGGTGTGGGACTCGTTTGTCCACATTAACAGTGACTGAAATAGTTGTGTGAAGTATTAAAAAGCGAGATTTAGAGCAAGAACACTTCAAATTCTACATACTTTCTCACCCCCGCACAACTGGCCAATCCCTGCATGAAGTGAGGCTTTTAGAGGTGGGAAAAGTTAAAGGTGTCCAGTATTTCACAAGTAAAGTTAGAAAAACAAACAAACAAATGAACATTATTTTGTGTAACTGACATGTTTTTCTTTTAATGACCCCTAAGATTTATCTTGGGGCCTCTCGGGAGGTTCTGCCCACCACCGAACTAGACTATAAAAAACCAACTGCAGAATGCAAATGATTAAATCCAGGACTCGACTCTACTGTTAGATCTTGATATTTGCCTTAATTTCTGAGTGTTGTAAGAGAATAAAGTTTTTTTTTGGATGTTTACCACTAAGCTGGTGCACTATTTGCAAACTGACATGAAAATGTGTTTTAGATGCAAAACAAATAGAAGGAAGGTCATTTTATTCTACAGGTAACTGACTTGTGAACAGTGCAAGGCATGGTCGTATACTTTGTGCATAGATAAATGCCCTTGCAATTTGATCATTTTTGACATAAACTATATAGTTGGCCAGCGGCAGACTGGCCCCAGCTATTAATCCTTTGTTCATTTCAACTGACATGACACTGGGGGGTGAGGAGTTAGGGGGCTGAACGCGATCCCAGCTGGAAAGGTTGCCATTCAATCACAGGGCTGACTGTGACTGAACTGAATGTGTTTAACATCACAACTCATTCTTTAAACTCAGGCATCATGAAACTGTTATTCCAGTTTACTATGTGTATTTACACTTTGTAGACTATTTGAAGAATCTCCCCTGTGATTAACTTGGAAATGTCTGACTTTACGAGTTGATGAGGTGCACCCGAATGCATCATTAGTTTTAGTCTCTGTGAGGATAAACTGTCTCATTTGTGAAACAGACACAGGTTCAACAGCGCCTTCAGATCAACCTTTGATTTGAAACAGCTCGTATAAACCCTCTTTGGTGTTGTTAGCAAGTGATTACTTTTACTAATTTGTTTTGGTCCTTTTGCTCATCTCTTGATGGCTTCATCTTTTATTTACACCACTTGGCCCTGTGTCGCAGGTGCAGGAGACCAACATCGAGGGAGATGAGCAATGCTCTCAGTACCCCGACACAAATATCTGCTATTCTGCAGATTGCCTAAGGGTATTACTCCCACCTGGACTGTGCTTATAAAAATAATATAATTTACTATGCCCATATTTGTGATTGCACATACAGTAAATGTTTGGCAGCGTGTGCCTGTGCAGAATAACAATCAAAACACTGCGCTATGCAGCAACTGATGAAGTTGTTCACACAAAATTAAGCCACTTACTCCAACCGCACACACATATACACCCACGCACGCACCCTCCCCTGCTGTGGAGGATATTTTCAATTAATCAGGCACTCTCATCAATAATGCATCACCCCTGCAGCCAGTCACTCTTCTCCAGCCATTTAATGAGGCAGCCCAGCCAGAGGGACACCATCCACACATTACTCCTATTATAGTCAATGCTCAGGAGCAAAGCCTCTGTGACCACGGTCGGTTATTAAAGTAATGCCATCATTTGTGCCTTCAAGTCAAATCAAAATCTGTCAAAGACTGTTTGCAAAAGGACACAAAGGACAATAAGTAAACACACTGGGAGCCAGCATGCGGCCGTGTCGTCTCTCAAACGTAGAAAACCTCAGGTTGCTAATCTGTACTGCAGGAATTCAAGAGACCAGAGGAGGTTTGTCAGAAGTGATGAATTATTAAAACCAACTTTGCTGTGACGGACGAGAATGTCCCGGTTAGAAAACACTTTTTTAGAGTTAAATTGCAGCCCTGATTTAAGACACAACCCCAAGAGTCAGGAGAGCAGCTCTTGAAAATAAATTTCCTATTTCCTCGAAAATTCTGCGAAACATTTTGGGCTGTACAGTCTCTAAATTATGTGTGGCATTGTAGAAGAGTCTCTTTTTGGCATTCATAGCAGAAAGTGCTTCAATGAGAGGAGAACTGACCTGACTCTCCAGTAAATTTTAAATTATCCTGGCATTGTGGCGACATCCATTAGGTTCCTGTTGTCTTTGAGTTCAATGTTACATTTGGTGATAAACAAACATTGTTTTTGCATTTTCTACTTTCTTTCTTGCTGTCATTACGCAAGAGTGTTGTCTGCATTTTAAAGGCAGGGTTTACAAAGTGCTTTATCTGGGAAAGGCTTAGAGGCAGTCTCTTTTCTTTGCAGCATACTTGCCTCCCCCTAACAATTCACTACTCATGCTAGCTCTTCCATTTACTCCAAACAAACTGCTGTGACTGCTTGTATACATTTAAACACACCAACCCCCATGTACCAGAGGATTTCTCTAAATAAATCATATCTATCATACCAGAGGCCTGTACTATGAAGCAAGTCTAACATACCCAGGATATTTTTCCGTTATCTGGCTTTATTAAGCCGCAATCACCCCAATCGGTCACATTACCCTGGTTATCCTCTCTGAAGAGGTCATCCAGGTCATAGTTATCCAAGGTGGGTTAAAATCGAGGGCAACCAGACGTGGTTGAAGATGTTTCACCTCTCATCCAAGCAGCTTCTTCAGTTTTGACTGACTGGCAGGGAATACCAGCTCTGGTTAAAAAGCAAAAAAAAAAAAAGCCTAAATATTAAAACACAATTTTTTTATTAGATCATCCATGGAGCTTCAATGGATTGTGATGCCAGTTTCAAAGTGAACGGATTGGTCAGTAGACGGTGCTTTTACACACAGTGATGTGTTGTCTTGTACATAACCTGTTCCAGAGGAGGTTAGGTGTGCAACAGAAGTTACCATGGCGATGTACCCCTGTAAGAAGTGAACCACCGCCACGGACGCAGACTACATTTTCCTGTAGTCTATGTAAATTTATGAAGCAGATTCACATAAAGCCATGTGATTCAGGCATTTTTAAACTTGCGCCGACGCATGTTGATGAGTGGATTACAAAAATCTCCAGGTTTACTGCGTGATGATAATTATATTTGTATGTTAATATGTACTTCTAAAACATACACATGCACTCAAGTGGGTCCTGCTTTAAGAGAGACCTGTGTCAAAATCTAGTTCTGAGATGATACTGTGCACAATCAAATTACCCAAAAGCATACATTGGACTTCAGGGTGTAATGGGGGCAACTCATTTTTGCCACGGGGTCCCAGGCTGGTTAATTTAGCCTCTGTGGTGGACAAACCGTCCTGCCTCCTGCTACAAGATGCATAGCTAGGCCTCATTTGCAGACTAGAATATAAAAAGACAAACCTTGGGACACTTACATTTCGTCCTACCCTTCTGGATTTAATCCCTTGACAGGACATGTCTTCAAGGTCAATTTCACATTTGTTATAACCTACAAATCAACATCACTGCATCACCTGCAAGGATGAAACCGTTCACTACCACCTCTTACAAGGTGGTGATTTTTGTTGTTTCTTTTTCTTTTCTTTTGTCCGTTTTACCTGTGAAGAGTTTCAAGTATTCTTTCTTAGTGTGTCTTTTACGATGAATCATTGTGCAAAGGAGTTAAATTCCTCCTACTCTCCTGGCCAATTGTAATTAATTTCTTAGCATCTCGTCACTCTTATATCCATTTTATAATATTTTATTTTTGCCAAGCAAGCCAAGAATGGTGATCTCTAAGGAACACAACCATATGAGCAGAGAATCTGACCATCTGGCTTTCTCTGCAGCTGAAAATCACAGGGGATAAGAAAAGAGTGACGAATGTCCCACGTCTCCTGCCGCCTGTCAGTGTCAAGATGTCTCTTTTAAAAATAAAACACTGTCGGAAGCTGTACAGAGCCAATAGTGTGTTGGAAGGAAATGTAAGGCCCACTTAGAAGTGAAGTTTCTTTTTTGAAGAAAAGAATAGAAAGTAACCGCGGGGGAACAAAAAAAATCCTCACTTTAAGTTTGCGTTCTTGGACTGATTCCAGAGGTGTAGATAGCCACACTGGGTGGGACGATTATGGGAAGGGGATGATATAACATTTGTGTGAAATATAATGATTGGCTTATCTCTGAAACTCACACTGTGAGAATCGCTCACCCAGCCAGGTCTCCTGTCAATTCTTTATTATAGGAAGTAACTTTCCATTTCTGCTCTTTCAAAAGCCTATGAGATGAGAATATGTAAGTGAGGACAGGAAGGAAAACCCCTGCATTAGTTCTTTCATTTCTAAAGACTTAACACCAATCTGTTGCTCTACTGTAATCTCCAAGGCACACTGTGACCAATGTCGTAGCGACCGTCAATCCTCCTCTAGACATAAATTCCACTAATTAGAGATCAATGACTCATGCTCGATGTAATTAGTGAGGATGGGACACCCCCACAAAAACTCAAACGTATATTCGTGTCCTTTTTTTTTTTTTCTATCTCCCCTATCAGTCTGATTGTGTGTAACATAAAACATGAAAATGATCCCCTTAGCAGACATGCTCTGCCTAGACACGGTTCAGGAGAGCGGTGGCCGCGGCAGCACTTTGACAGGCGGGTTATGGTTTCTGGGTCCCAGTAATGAAGGACTACTGAGTGTGTCATCCAGGAAAAAGGGCCTCTCCCCCGTCTGTCTGTCGGCCAGCCAGCTGGATTCGATCCTACACCTCAGAATAACACCAGGCCTCAAATGCTGTAGAATGGCCACCCTTTGCTTTAATAGCAGAAACAGCTCATTAAATCACAACAGTGGCTAACCCTTTCCATAACAGAATTTGTAAACTCACATTAGTCAGACAACAACTGAATCATTTAGTCGATTTTGTGGAGGGTTTTTTCTTTTTATCTGTTTTTCCAGCTTACACATCATTCTGCTCGTTTCTGCACAGCCAGCAAACCACAGTGGTTGAAATAGGAGAAACAGAGGAGCCCTGCACAAAGTAATACTACGGTGGCTCAATTTCTGAGAGTCAGAGAGCGCCGCCTGCCCTGCAAACCCTGTGATATACAGCACAACAGAGGGGATTAACCAAAATGTCAAGAGAGACAGGTTAAGCTGACAGGGTCTCACTTTAAAAGTCAAAAAGTCAATAACTTCTCAAAGCAAAGTCCTCAGTCATAACTTCACGTCATCTTGCTAAGCGGGAAAAAAATTCAATTTCAGCAGACTTTCATTTGACTTTGAGACAGAAGAATGGTCAGAGGAAGCTTTTTGGAATGAAGTAAACTGCACTAAAATTATGTTTGCAAATAATCAAATATAATAAATTCTAACTGAAATGCACCAAGGACATTGGAAGCCTCACATTTTAAAAATAAATCCTCAGAGAACGCATGACTACTGTCCATCATCCAGCTCAGCAGCTAATGTGGAATTATCTCATTTTGACGGCTGTCCTATATTGTGAATATTATATGTTCTGTCAAACTGAAAAAAAGACATTGGCAATAAGGACTCTGTAAGGGCTTAAGTGGTGTTTTTGATTCAAAAATGTGAGCCTGCCGCAGTATAGAGATTTGCCTGAAGTGATATTCAAAATGCCTCATCTGGTCTGATTTCCCTGCGCTATAAGACCAGACTGGGCTTCATTAGCAGTTGCTGCTGTGCTTTATTGGCACAGAAGATCCCATTTTCACTACAGAAATGACTTGCCACCAGCTGCAAATTGACAATGTGCCATATTTCCTCGCAAGTCAACTCTTATTAATGGCAGTTCCTGGGTATGCGCGTCTCTCCATTTCCAAACACAGCGGTGTCATCAGCAGGTTGTTTCGAACAGTGGGATCTGAAGACCTCACGGGCATTGTTTACCAAAGTGAAATGTAGGAGAGCGGCATCGCCAGCTGCTTACACCTTGTCAGTAAAGTCTGAACACATCCAGAGCCTCTCCTCTGTCATATGAAGGACACACATCAAGTCATGCACATCAGATTGATACAAAAACTCTTTACAAAAGATGGAGTTGCTTTCCATCAGCAGGCTAATTCTGCAGCACAATAGCCTTATACAGTATTGATGATTACTCCTCTCCAGAATATGAGGCTGCTCTCTGACTGATGGTGGCTGCAGCAAAGGTTAATTAATGAGCAGTGGCAGGAGCGATGGCTACCGGCAAGGGAGAGGCTCTCCTGGGACTTGGACTCACCAGTGTCGAAAGATAAAGGTGGAACAGGGAAGGGTATGACTACTCAGCTGAAATTGAGCCACCCTTTTTATGTGGATAACCTCCCATGTACTTAATAGTCTGAGAACGGTACTTGAACACGTACCCAAGCTGCTGCATGGATTTAGATTATAATACAGCTTTTCATCATTTTCTCCATAAAACCCTATTTCATGCAATTATGTATTGGTTATCAAACATCAAAGATAATCTATGAGGCGACCTTTGAGCTTAAATTAGTTCTGCAAATCTGCTTCTTGTGATCACACATCAAAAGGTTTTTGTGAAGCATTTGTCTGCCGTTTGCAGTGTTATTTTCAGATGGGAAACCCACTCCAACATATAGCTTTATTTTTATCCCATTTCTAAGATTCCATTAAATTACATTGGTAGACATTATCTACACCTAATGTGTGATCTAGTCTGATTAGATTTATAGGGAAGAAGCAAGGAAATTAATGTTTTGTGCCGTCTAATGAAAAAGTGATCTGTGTTCCAGCAAAAAAAAAAATTAATCAATATACCATCTTATAATGTACCCTTTTTAAATGGATTTAAAATAATGGCTTAATTAATGGTTAATAAATCATTTACTAATGTTTAATAGATCAGTTATAAGACGAGTTTCAGCAAATATCTGTTCTGTGTGTGGGCTGGAATGAAAATCTGATGTTTGTACTCAGCCCTGGCTCTGTAAACGGGAAACAAACAAAGTGGCTCGGATCGAGACACGTAACACTATTCCAGCCGTGTGTGTCAGGTAAAGTTAAATGACTTGCCCACATACATCCAGCTTACTTTCTAGTTGGCCAAGACATGCTATTGTTGTGATGTTAGCAATAGTAGCAGGAGAGCTTTGAGCATCACGGTTTGGAGCTGGTGTGCTGGCTCTGGGACTGTCTCGTCCTGTTTGCAGCAACAACTGTAGTGGCAGTTGGCTAATGTTAGTTAGATTACTTACTGTTCTATATCACGGTATTTGTTATGGTGTTGGAATTCTCCAGAATCGCATACCCCACCTTTTAATAAGAGCACTTTTGGGTTGCCAGGTTGTGAAAAATATCCCTTGTTGGTGAATCAGTGTGACCCAGTAGTCTGCAAATAAGACTGCTGTTATAAATGTTAACAAGTACTTTATAAAGGGCTAATAAAGTCATTAATGACTGGTCATGATTGTATTAAGCACCAGAGAGGCATTTTCATACCTGGCAGCCCAAAAGCTGATGATGGCTAAAGTATTAGTAGATATCTACTGTAAATAGCTTCATTAATGACTAATAAACCGCAATTCTTCAGAGGTCAGTTATTAGAGAGGTGTTTGCCGGTTGTGAAAAATTTCTTTGGCTGGTGTTTCTCCTCCTCTGGCCTGACACTTCCCTTTGTCTTTTTAGCTGCAGGGTATCTGGATTCATCAGTCTATTAACTACATACTGACATTTACAAAAACACATTAAGTCTGCAGTTACACATGCAAGTCATTATTAAAGGCTCATGGGTCACAGTAAAAATTAGTAATCTACAATTACTCCATTGCAGTTGTAAAAGGCTGTAAAAAGACAAAAGGTTTTACAATAATTCATCAACTGTCCAGTTGGAGATGATACTAAATAGTTAATAATTGGGCTGCGGTGCAGATACCCTGCAGCTAAAAAGACAAACCAGTTTTCTTCTGGCAATATAGGAAATATGCAGAAAAAAAAACCTTTCAGAAGTATTATCAGCAGAATGTACGAAATGAATCTGAACCTTTTTAGTTAAAATGTGGATATTTTGGACAACAGCTATTCAAATGAAACCATCTGAGAGATGTAGAGAAGAACTCACCCTTTGTCCAAACTGTCAACTTATAGACACCCAAAACATGACAAGGGGCCCCAACTAGATACTTTTTTTTTGTTTGAACAAAAACCAACAATAAGCCAGTGGTGGTTTATTCAAAACTCATTATATGTTTATATAAGTAAACTCTTAATATGGAAACTAAATATTAGCTATAGCTGTCAAAAGTAGCAGAGAAAGCAATAGTATTATCATTTTGAAATGTAGTGGCCTAGAATAGAGTTAAATACTCAAGTAAAGTGCAAATGTACAAACACAGTACTGCCAGCTGGATGAAGATAAAGGCCAGCCACCAAGATCACAACCTGGCAACCCAAAAATGATCAATAATGGCTTATAACTGCATAAAGCATCAGTCTGTAATTAGTTACAACCAATAAATGCTATATAAAGGCAACATATTGTGTGAGTTAGTGGTACCATCAAATAATAAAATGTGTCAAAAAATTAGGCCAATTAACAACCAGACAAGTCCGGACTTGTAGAAACCTCCCATCCAAAGCCTGAGGTTGTGAATAACGTGCCTCTGCATGAAAGGATTAGGCGCTGAGGACACTGCCAAGCATTAGTGTTACAGGAAGGATCGCAAACAAATGAGTAATGAAATGACTGACTCACTGAGACCGTTCTGAGAAGTGAGACGCGGCATGTGCTCTTTCGAAGCCTGCTTCTGTGAAGGCCCCATCTCAGTCAGCATGACTTAAGAATTTCCTGACATGTTTGTAATTGTTGGCTCCTCCTTGTCATGCATGTCACCATATAAGCAATTAGGCTTCTGTCACCCATGTCTAATAAAATGGAGATTTTGCTGAATCTTAATTGTGGCAGCACAGAGACATCTGCATAAGCAGACATTTTGCCAGTGGGTTAGAAGTCACTATAGTGAGACTATGTACAAATTAGATTTATGTTCTGCCTTTTGTAGTGATAGATAATAGTAGTTTAACATGAGTATAAGTATATCTGCAGCTACTGAGGATTGATGTTATATAATCACATGGACCATTCTATATGAAAGCGCAATAATCACTACATCCAAACAAAGACTGGTTGCTTATATTTATGAATTTAATATTTTCTTTCATTATCTCCACCTCCTGCTCCAGAGCCCACAGAAAACCCTTATAAAGAAATGATTGTAATTCAAGGCCACAGAAGCAAGGAACCATATCCCCACGAGCAAATACAAAACAGAGTTGGTAACAGGATTGCAACACCAAAGTGAAAGCATGTCTGCCAAGTCTACACATTCAAAGACCACAAACATCAAACGGGTTTTCCAGGCAGTCAAGGGTTTCAGTGTTCATCGCGAATGAAAACAAACAGGGCTGTTTCTAGCTGAGGAAAGATGGATATTTCCAAATGGGCACGTATGTTTGTTTGTGTACAGATGCAATATAACTGAATGTGCCATCTCCATGTTACATGTGATCCATTTACAGTACAGAAATGTTAAGCAAGACAGCATCAAAGGTTACTAAGGAGGCCAAAGAGCATAACCACAGAGTAACATGGTCTCTGGCTTTTTCTTCTTTTTTTAGCTATTCATCCCCCTGTTCAGTCCACTGCTTGCTGAGCCCATATGATCATATGATTGACCACGACATAAAATGGCAACTTTTGCAGGCCTTTATAGTGAGGATAGCACAGCAATAAACACAGGGTAAACTCAGTTATGGCATTTTGCAGATTAATATTAGTAGCTGAGGGGGATGCTTTGGAAATTGCTTTGACTAGAAATGTGTCAAGGCTGACAGTTTTTTTTTCCAGTTTGATCCCTATTAAGCACTTCCCTCTGATCTAATTCAATAAATGCCAAAGGGAGTTATAATAATCATATTCATCCTTGATCCTTTGGGATATGCATCTTTGGAACCCATAAATACTTCTTCTAGACATAATATCTTCAGAGGTTCATATATATTCAGAGGTTTTTATATTTCCAAGCTGAGTACATATGGTAAAGTTTAGCTTTGAATCCCACATACAATCAAAAGAGTCCCTGTGAAAGTGCTAAGCCACCAAACCGCCATGACATCTCTGAGCTTCAAATAAAGTCCCTCTACTGATGTAATGAAAATACAATCCATATCATTCATATGTCTATATTAGAGCAATAAAGCACTACTATCATCGGTTTTCCAATCTGCTTTTGCAAAATTGTCTATACATTTCAGCCTCTTTTTTAGATTTAAAGGGAACGAGCACGCAAATTAAATTCATGACATCCAAATCTCTTCCAAAGCTATAAATTAGAAGATTGTCTATAAATGCGTCTTATTTTTAAAATATGCCAGGATAACAAATAGAGATTTTGCAAAAACAGCTCTCTAACGTCACAGATTAGGGATTCATGTTTTCACTCTTACTAAACATACAGCAAATAATCTTCTGAGAAACTGAGCTGTTGTGGGATGCTGCAATAACATTAAAGTTATGCTAAACTTCTGTGATATTCCTCTGCATGAAAGACAGGTCTAAAGTCTCATTCAATAAAGTGCTACAAGTAAGTGTGAAGGGCTGCTGGGGGGGGACACAACATAATCTCCCTTGCACCTATTTTAATGTAAAATATTCCTCCCTCAAAAACATCTGTTGCTGTAGTCTGTACAACACCGTACATACACCCAACTAACACAACTAACAAGAAAAAAAAACACAGGCAGAAATGCTTCCCAGCTCTTCCTCCACTTGTAACATATTTTAAATGTAGGTCAGTGCAAAAGAAAACGACTTTACGAACTCTGGCAGCTACAGTAAACGAGACAGCTCAATATCACTGACCAGCAGCAGTACGTTAACTGGCAACCTAGTGTAACCCAGCCTCTTCATCACACTCCCACACGTCTTCATTATCTGACGTCCCGTCGAGGCATATTTTGCCTCCACATGTTAATGTTGGCTGGTGAAATGTCTCCTTCATACATGAGATTATACAGTTCGTGGAGGTGGTGAATATAAGTTGGTTGAGAGCTGCGGGTGAGACGGGCACCCCAGAAATGTGTGTATGCTCTCTGCTGTATCCTGCGGGAAATTGACCACATCCTCAAACCTCACTTGGAGGTAGGACTCCTCGGGAGGCCCTCGGTGACCCTCAGCACTGCTGCGGTGTGAGCCAGCCACAGATGAGCCATATCAGGATGGGGTTTGTCTCTGAACGGGACAGCAGCCTCTGGATTATCTTAAACTCCGGCGCCACAGTTGGGCACCCATCCTGACAGCATCCTCCTTGAATATCAAGGAAAGGTGCTGCGGGATGTTTTTAAGGGAGTAAAGGCTGGGTTTGCTGTTATAAACCATGAGATAAATCCACGCTCGGGGGTCTCTCACCAAGTAGATTGTCCTCAGGGAAGGTCCCACAACCTCCTGAATGAAGACAGTTGAGCGCCCAGCTTCCACTGCGCATGTTAAGGACCACCCGGGCATTCGGGTACTCCGCCACATGGCGTCTCATCTCCCTAACATGCTCTGCATCTCTGTCTAGACTGGCTCTCAATTTGCCCTTGAGCTCAGACGCGGCTCTCTCCTTCTGGATCTTTTCTTTCTGTCCCTAGAGGGCCCAGCTCTCTGGGCAGTTTGACCCTGCTGCCCTCTACCAGCTGAATATTCTGCAAGTGCAGCTTGGTGTTGTGGAC
Organism: Micropterus salmoides; assembly: GCF_014851395.1. NCBI lineage: Eukaryota > Metazoa > Chordata > Actinopteri > Centrarchiformes > Centrarchidae > Micropterus > Micropterus salmoides. The sequence goes on along the minus strand of NW_024042346.1, from coordinate 387 downwards.
CAGCGATGCAGCCAGCCCTGAATAATCTTAAACCGCCCGTGCACGGCGTCTGACCTTGACCACTCACAGGCGTCGACCAGAGTCAAACTCAAACTCGGTCTCAGGAATGTCCACGTGCTCAGTGGGAACCCTTATGTAAACAAAGTCTGAGCTGTTATAGAATAGGTGCTTGAGTATTTCTGATCCTGATCCGGGAAGGGTTGTTTATGACGACGGTGGGCAGGGGAAGCCGGCGCTGCTCGTACAGTCTGATTTGTTTGTTTACTTCACTTTTGGCACCCGCACCTTTCCATTTTAACCCCACAGAGAAGCTGATCGCAGCTGTTGACACAAACAGCGCTCTGCTATCCACAGATGACACAGAGAGGAGGGCGTAACGCATCAGCC
>NW_024042345.1:0-33996 GCF_014851395.1 Micropterus salmoides | reverse complement strand
GACAGATCCTCTCCCTCTGTTGGGAGCCAATAAGCTCCTGCAGTGCGTATTCCTGTATACTCATCATGATGATTCTTAATGAAGAAGTCAGTCTGAATAATGATTCACAGCTGAAGGCTCTCAACATGGCTCCATGTTCAAGGGCAAAGTCCTTTGCGTCTTATGAAAATACGTGGTGCCTTATTTCTGTTAAGGTGCAGTAATTTGAATAAATAGTAGGCCTGGACTATTAATCATAATATTTTGAAAATCACAATATGGTGAAGTGCAATGTCCAAATCGCAGGTAAATGTGTCACAACATACAGTTTATAAATGAGGCATTGTGTGCTACAGAGATTCCCTGGCCTACAAAACAAATTATATGTATATTTGTTTTGTTTGTTTCAGTGAAAATGCAATACAAAAATTTCCACCCCACTAAACTCACTCGTATCGTTCAGCCCTTATAATAGTACCACTAAAAACGTTATTTGTGTAATTTTCATACAAACTAAATACATTTTAATGGGTTCTATTCACAATACTGAAATATAATGTTGTGCATCACAGCTTTAAAACACTATGAACTCTGTACCCGCCCAAAAGGGTACAACCTTTTCTTTACATTTAAAATCCCGGATGCAATTTTTTAACACTCTAAACTATCAATGACTTTAGCTTGAAAGTGCTGACACACTGATTCTCCTTGGGAGTGTTTGTCCAACCAAGTTTCTCTTTTTCTTAACAAGGATGTTTTTTGTTCATGCATTAAAGGAACCCTGTGGAGATTTCTTGTTTACTCACTATGTGTGTTCTTGACACCCGACATGTTTCACTCCCTTCCTTGTGAAACTTTGCAAAGCTGAATTTTTTTACTTTTCCTCCACCATTTGCTGGTGTTTTGCTACGTTAATTGTCATGCTAACTGTTTATCAGCGGAATATCGAGAACCTCCTTCTTTATTTAATACCATTTATGTCAAGGATTGTCCATAACTGTTTGAGTCACCATTACATCCAGTTGACTTAGTTCTCTGCATCTCATCTGCTTGTTGCTGTTTCCTTGTTCTTGTTTCATGTTGTATTGCTTGATGCACTACACGTTTGTTTCACCACCTCCCTGCAATCAGGAATGTGTATTTTCTCTCATGCATACCCATGTATGTACATGGCTTGTGCTAGTAGCTCCAGATACTGATATTATATATCATACTACATACTAACTTCATGTTTCTGAGATGTTGAAATGTCTGCCAACCTGCAGTAATAATCAGATAATGTCTCTCTTTGTGTCTGTCTTTCCTCTCTCACCAACATTTTCCATTCCCAGGAGGGGAATCCTTCTGGGGAAAACCTTTCAAGGATGAGTTTCGGCCCACCTCTCCCATACCGGCAGGGGGATTCTCAGCATGGCAAACTCTGGTCCAAACACCAACATCCCAATTGTAAGAAATGTTTTTAAAATGCAGTTTTTCCTCAACTTTAGACAGAGAATATTTTTGTTTGTTTTTCTGTCTTTCTTCTTCTTCTTTTGATTTCTTTGCTGACCCCCCCCCCCATCAAGAAGACAAGAACCTCAATGCTGTCAGAGATAAAGTATCATATTGGATGCACAGATAAACATTTGATGTGTTATCGCCTTTACTTATTTAGTAATAACATAATCATTTTGACAAATGTTTCATTACTAAAGTAATTTGAACATTTATAATTAAAGTATTTTATTAGTTACGTAATACTACACGGATGGTAAAACTGAAACTAAGCAGATTTTCTTGGTAATACTTTATTTTAACCTGGCCTTAGTTTATACATGTAGTCAACAAGTTTAACCCCTTCTGTGCTGCTGATGCTGGCATCAACAGATGAATCGCAGTACATTAACGTAGTTGTAATGTGTTATAGACCTGGGCGGCCCGCCCAAGTAAAGTCTGTGTGTGGGGAAACAGTGCTGAACATTAATAAATACTGATATACTTATGTATGTAAACAGACATGGCTTTTATACCTATTGTAAAGGCAAGGCTCCCTAAAAGTTCTTGTTTGTTCCCAATACTTCCAATTCTTTTCACTTATTCATTTACTGAATCTTAAAATTAATGTATTGCTTTTCTTGCTTTCTCTCAGCTTCATCACTTTCCGGTCATGCACCTACCTCGACAGGAAGCACACTGTGTTTGGAAGGTAAACTGTCATTTTTTAATTTTATAAATGTTGTGTGTTTAGTTGTTTCCTTAAAATTCTTCACTCTGGCTTAGTAACAGGGTGTTTGTTCATTTAGCAGCTGAGGCAGATGGCTTTGAAGGGCGTCGGCACCTCATCTTCGTTTCAGATCTTTTTTTAGCTTTTTTTTTTTTTAGCTTTCTTGTCTTCTTCCTCTTCCTCTTCTTCACTCTCTGTCTGTCTTTCTCTTCCTCTCAGATTCTTCTTTAATACATATTTGGTTTCACTGGAGCACCAGACAGTACAAACAGTATTGACTTCCAGTCAGACTCCTGGCCAAGAGCAGTGAAACATTTAGAAGATGCTGAATCTAAACTGATGGCTCTCTCTTGCTGTCTCTCTCTCCGCTGAGCTGAGCATGATCTTAAATGGCTGTCTTTTTGGAGAAAACCCTGGCTGTTTTCTAAAAATATTCAGACTGCTTTCAACTGACCGCACTTACAAAGCTTCTGCTTTACCTCTGCGTCCAGTTTTTTGGTGTGTAGTAATGTAGTCTTTGCACATTTAATGGGACTGACGGTGGCAGTCCACTTAACCTGATCTATACATAATGTGAACTCTTTTACAGAGGAAAGTTCTTTTTAAATGCATATCAGGTAAGGAGTGACCACAGCCAGGTTGTTCAACTGGTCTCTCAGGACCAGGAGTCTTGGAGAGGATCTTCCACTGCCATTTCTTTAGGCTTTAAGGCTGCTTGATTGGCTTTATTGATCAACATATATACATTATTTTTTTTTAATAATTGGTTAACATTTAATCTATAAAATGTCAGAAAAGAGTGAAAAAAGAAGCAAAATCTCACATTTGAGAACAACGTTGTGTGTGTGGTGTGTGTGTGTGTTGTGTGTGTGTTGTGTGTGTGGTGTGTGTTGTGTGTGTGTGTTGTGTGTGTGTTGTGTGTGTGTTGTGTGTGTGTGTGTGTGTGTGTGTGTGTGTGTGTGGTGTTTGTGTGTGTGTGTGTGTGTGTGTGTTTGTATTTCTGCCTTTTGATAATCCACAATGCCGCCACTGTGTTCTGCCTGTCTACAGATTCTTTTTTTTTTTTTTTTTTTTTTTTATGCCTTCATTAGGGGATTGACAGTAGAGAGCTGACAGGAAATGAAGGGGAGAGATGGGAAATGACATGCAACAACTGCTTTTATCCATCCTACTGTATAAACAGACAAAAATACTTTCAGGGCTCTTTTCTAAATCGGATCCTGCGATATTTCTGGTTCAAGTATCTAGTTTTCGGTTTCATCACAGTGGTCTCTCCATGTCATCCATGTCAGTTCTTTTGACCTTTCCTTGACCTCAAATGTTGGGTTTGTCTTTTCTTTTTATTTATCTTTTACTCATCTCACTTGACAACACCGCTGGGGAACAGGGATGAATAGAAAATAAGGACACCACACACTTTCTTAATTCTCACACAAGTTGTCTTAATGATTGATTTTTGGATGTATTCTTTTGTAGCTGAGTGACTGGTGATCCCTTTGGCTGGGTTGATGTTAATCCTCTCAGAATATCTTCAAAGAGTAGATGTGATGCCTAATGTTTGTCAGATGACTTTTCCTTCAAAAGCGTAGTGGGTTTCCCTTTGTCTAGGAATGTAGGGCAGTATAATGACTACCATGAGAAGATATAGATATTTTGGCATACTGTTTATACTGTGGTAGCTATCTCTTTAACATTTCGCTTGTAATAGGCCACGGCAAGTAATCCTGCAGGACAGTGAACCTTACTGTTTATGGCAAAATTGGATTTTCATATCATTTTTGAGTACTGTGATTTGACAGGTATTTCATACACTGGATCAGCAGAACCTGCTTACCTGGCCGGTTTTTTGTCCAGCAGCAATTTCTCAAATGATTTTCCTTCCTTCTATTTGACAATAGATCTTGATTATCATATAAAAATACAAATACCCTGAGAGAGAATGAGATACATGTACCGTAGGTTACTGTGTCATCTGTTGTGTGCTTTATGTGGGAATATTGATGCTTTTGTTCTGACTACATCTATGATGAAAGAAATTGCACTATCCCTGATCTGGAAACTCCTTGAGTGTCCTATATGACATAAAAAATGCAAGTAGTGTTAAGTGAATGTGAGACAAAATGTGATGTTTGAGCTGAAGCCAATTTATTGGCCGATCCTTGGCATGAAAATTTTTGGAACGGTAATAGTTTTGGACTAATAGATAACCTATTATTATTTTTGTCAGTGAGTCATTGAGTGTGGGAGCTCCTCTGTTCATCTGAACATGTGGAAGCAGAGCACATGTGGCCCTTGAGACACCCCCTCCTAACTAACTGTACTGTTTATATGTGCGCGAGGCTTCTCACACTACACATGGTAACAGGAAGCCCCCACTGGAGCAGCTGGATAAAGACTTTGCAGTTTAAAGAGCAAAGTGAGAGCAACTTCTTAAGTGATCTGCACCAGGGAGTCGGTAACAGTTCGCCTCTTGGCCCCCAGCATTTGACAGTCTCTACATCTTCAGCGCTTCGTTTTTCTTCTGTGTTTACACCATGAGGCCAATGTGCTAATAACAAGAGTGTAAACATTTGCTTTTAGCAGCAACTCATGTTCACTGTTGTCTGAGGAATATAATGAGGTCTGCACAAATCCCTCAGCCGCTTAATGGTACGCTCATTATGCTGCCTTGCTGCAAAAAGAATTTCCTCTTGTGGGACAATAACGATCTGATATAAACTGAAACTAAAACATTACAGGTTGAGATGGCTGAAGGGCACTTCAGCAGGATGGACGGTGTCACAGGGATTTGATCTTAGCTGCACCCTTCTCCTCGAAATCACCCTACAGCCCTCTTGTCATTATTGCGCACATCAGTTTTTATATAGGATTTGTCATTTTGAATGGTAAAAGTGGCTGAATCTTGTCAACACTGAAAGTCTCTAATGGTTATATTTTATTATATTTTTTGTGAGGAATATGCTGCCGTCGTTTTATCTTCCCTGTCGAAGATCAAAGTGATCTGGGACCTGTGTTGTGCCCTGGTTTCTCTTGCTCTTACCTCAATGTATAAATGAAGGATGTTTGTGTTTTTTCTTTTGCAGGATTGTTGGTGGATTTGAAACACTCACAGCCATGGAGAATGTGGAGAGTGATCCCAAATCAGACAAACCAAAGGTAGAATCAGTGATGTTTAAGGTCTGGATTGGCTTAAAAATGATCTGATTTTACTTGTATGAAATGTATCAGCATACTCTACTGGAATCAGAGAAATGTCAGTCCAACATTTTGTCTTGGGTCAACTTACGTTTCATTTTACAATCTTGAAATGTAGCTGACAACCCTGTCAAGGGCAAATAACAGAGTGCAACTGCAGAATCACTTTAAAGTCCTGGATCACTAACATGGATTGCAGCTGAAGAGTAAAAGACTCAGCTATTGTGTCATTTTGACCCGAACATGGATCATCTAAAGGGCAGGTGCTCAGACAAGACAGTAAGCAGGGCCAGTAAGAGATGAGTCAAAACGCAATTGAGGGGCTGAATTCAGTCTTTGCGAAGCAGAGTGTTGTGTCATTCTAAATTACAAATGAGCTGTAAAAAAACAAAACTCATAACAAATGCAGCTACTATATTTTTTCCAAGTTTCTATTGATGTCATTATCTCATTTTCTTCACAAAAACCTTGAGTTGCAGTTCTCAAGAAGTTTGTCCCGCAAAATTACTGTTTATTCAATCTATCGGCAGAATTATTTCTAGGTATTTTAGAGAATAGATTTTATAGGGATTGGTCTTTGATAGTTTATATGATACTAGAATTTGTTTGTAGTTTTCCTTTGCTTGAGCCAAATGCTTTTTGGATCCAAATTTTTTCTGTTGACTCTGTTCTACAGTCGGAGATCAAGATCATAAGTGCGACTGTTTTCGTGGACCCGTACGAAGAGGCTGACGCTCAGGTTTGTATCTCTGTCTCTGTTTGCGGACATGAACAGTCCCGACTTTATGATACACATTAAGACTAAAATTCCTGTCTGCTGAGTGTTCGTTGAGTGTGTGTACTTACAGCGCAAGTATTTTGGACAGTGACACATTTTTCATTGTTGTTCTGTACTCAGCACATTTGAATTGAAAAAGGGACTGAGTTTAAACAAAAAAACACTTTATTTTGTTTTGAGGTTGTCAATAGAGGTGGGCAATATGGATAAGCACCTATTTAAGGGCAGTTGAGAAACATTTACAGATAAAATAACTGTAAGGTAATGCCTGGTTTTAAATAATTCATTAAAATCCCCTCTGGACATGTTCTGAGACATAATAAGATACTCTCCTTTTTAAAATAATTTATGTCTGATAAGCTTTTCCACAAAAAGGTTCACATTCCTTGTTAATTAAAAAAACATTTAATCTGCTTTCCCCTTATTTAAAAATCCACAATCTATGCACATGCAAGTATCTTTCATTTTTAAAAAGTGTAACTGCAGGACACAGATGTCTCCTGCTTCACTGAAAGTTCATTCTCAGTTTATTAGGCTTCAAATTTTTATATCTAAACAGAAATTTAAGGACAGAGCACAGCCTTTCCCCCTTTAGCAGATGAACATGAAAATGTAAATACTACTGTATTGTAATCTGCTAAATACATTTCTGAGTGGAGATGTGCATGAAATAAAATGAATACCTGTTAAATAAAAAGCAACTGAATCATATTGATGCAAAATAAATCCAATATTGCCTTAAAAAAGCTGTTGATTTATTCACCTACAATGGTGTAATACAGCAGCAGATATTAAAGAGATTCATACCCACCTGTGTAGAAATTGCATAGAAAAATATCTGCTGCTTGATACATTTTTGTCAAGTGGTCATCATGTCAATCATCATGTCACTCAACCATCGTGAACGGTGTAGGAACCTTGGCCCTTTTTATATACAGTCCCTCCAGTTTTTTAACAGTGCAGCCAGATAATCTAGGAGCTACAGTTACTCTACTGCTTACCCTAAAATTAAAGCTGGAGGACAGCACTTCACCTAACAGCCATTGTTTGATTTTTAAATCCAAACAATCCATCCAGAGTACAGTAGTGTTTAGGTGTGTGAAATCATTTTACATCAAACCCTCTAACTACAGATGACAGTCTTCTGTCAGTGTAAAAGGAGGAGTTTTTGCCCAGAGTCATGCGGAGACACTCCACCTAATGCTTGTTGTCCCACCTGCATTTGAAACACAGATTGCACGGTGAAAGTGTCCACAGGGAAGTAACAGTTACTGAGCATTAAGTCCTGCTGTATGTATGTGTGGGAACTTATATGATTTGTGTGTTGCAGATTGCAGCAGAGCGAGAAAAGGAGCTGCAGAAGCAGGAGGAGGAGAAACAGCAGACCAGCATCGCCCAGAAGAAAGCCAAGGAGGAGCAGGCGCCCAAGACCTTCAAAGCGGGTGTAGGGAAATACATCAACCCTGCCACAACGTGAGGACAAAACACACACACACACACACACACGCATACTGTTTTACTATTCACCAAACTACAATCTTCTCTCTGCTTCTGCTTGTGGCAGTGACTCCTCCATAGTGCATCACTGTGACGTATATAAAAGCTGCATTTGCATCTGCAAGTTAAAGTATATTGATTTCAGGCAGAAGTTTAGATTAAAAAGTTTATCTGGCCTCCACACAAACTGTATTACATTTTTCTCCAAAGTCTGATGTGAGCGACTTCTGAAAAAAGGATAGTAATGAATGGATGATAAAACATGATGATTACATAGCTACACAGAATGAGTAGAAACATAATGTGCAAAACTGCCAATTATAGAGAAGATTACCCATTTTCCCCATGGGGATAATTCAGGTTTATTATCCAGACCATATTTGTGCTGAGTTCAGGTATACTGTGTCGTATTTTGTGATATTACAATATATTTCATTTTAGTTTTATGTCTAACAACACAAAAACAATTTGCACTCACTTTAGTTTACTGTTCAAAGTAATATCAATGATACACATCAGATTCTTGTTCCTTTGCCACATTAGGTTTGTTTTTTGTAGAATCCTCCTTTTATTAATTATTTTTTTTTAGGTAGAATCTGTTCAGTAAAGAGAAAAAAATAAGGCCATTACAAGACACTTTGCACAATGTGTATAACCCTGGAGCGTCTGTGGGAATACTGACATTACTCATTATCCTAAAAGAAGGTGCAGTAACTGAACTGAAAATGTACTCTGGCTAGTGTGTATCAAGAGATAATTAAGCTAATGATTTTTCTGTTTTTGATGACGTTTTATCTTCAGAATGTACCCGTCTTACCTGTCAGTGTGTTCACATACTTAGGTTTGTTAAGAACATGTCCATATGAATGTTCCCTTTTTCCCCAGACAGTTTGATGTAGAAGAAGTCATTAATGGTCAAAATGCTTGTTCATTTGCTTGTGCGTTTCCAGGATGATTCTGGTCAATAGAGAAAAATGGGATGAGAACATACACATGGTTCATCTGAAATTAGAATTTTGCTTTAAAATGTTTTGTGAATGACTAGAAAAGATCTGTTGATTTAAATAATACAGTGGAGGATTAGATGTCAGGCTGTGTAATAACAGTGCTTTGAACCCTTGATTCTGGGTTTCTATTAAGTCATGAGATAATTTTTTTATTCCCAACCCTGCATCGAGCAATATTTTTGATGATTTGACATTTAATCAAGAGATAATAATTTCTAAACCACTTTTGGCTAATTGTTTGCTTTCCAACTGCGCATTGACTCTATGATTGCATCTCACCACTCACATCCTCGCATATAAAACCGTAGGCAGCTGTTTTCACCAGTTAAGCTCGAGTGAGAAAACACGAGGCAGCTACAGAAAGAGAATTTGGGAAATCTAGATGTATTATTATATAATTATGTAACAGTCGAGGGTTGAGGTAAGGTGAAGGTTTGGTGGGGTTAAGGTTAGGGAAATATGGGTGGTAATTGATAATCAGTTGATCAGTCAACTGTTTTCATAATGGATTAATTGTTTTAGTCCTGTTTCAAGCAAAAATGCCAAACATCGTCAAGTTCAAGTTTCTCCAATGTGAGAATTTGTGTGATTACAAATACTATTTTCAGATATTTTATAAACTGACCAACAAAAGGTTATCAGCAGATTTATTGATAATGGAGAAAAAAAATTTAGTTGCAGCTCCAAAGGTCAGATTCATAAGAAGTCATGTTGATTGGAGTTCATGTTGATGTCTGACTGCAGGAGAAAACTGTTGTAGTACAGCCTGTTTGAAAAGAACATCTTCTCTCATGCAAATTCATCCATGACCTTGCCAGACCACAAAGAGACAAGCAAAAGTTCTGAATACTTCCTCCTACAGAAGAAGAAACCTGAAAGGTCTGTATTATACAAAGGCATAAACAACCTGATTTACAAAGAGAAAAGGGTTATGAGCAGGAACCCAGGCAAAAGTAAGAAAAGATCAGAGAATCACACAGTCTAGAAGAAGCACACATCTGTGGAAAAACAGCTAATTATGACATCATATTCTTCTCCCTCAGAAAACGTCCCGCTGCTGAAGATGAAAGCGGGCCGTCCACCAGCGGAGGAGCAGTGGCCAAGAAGTCCAAAGGCAAGAGCAGCTTTGGAGACTTCAGCTCCTGGTAGACACATTCAGCATTCACCAGTCTGTATTTTTACTGGTCAGGTTGAGCACGAGCAAAATTAATTTCATTCATACTTGTGTCTATTATCTCTCAGTACTGTTGTTGCCCTGTGAAAATGACAAATTAAAGTTACTTTTTTCCAAAGATAGTGTCATGATCTAATTTTATACATCTTCCTTTAAAGACTTATGTAACTGATTTAAGACAATATATTGACACAGTTTTGGTGCGATGAAGTAATTAATCTCATATTCATCATGCAATCCAGTCAAGACAGGGCCATCAGATAAATATCTTTGGACCAGGTTTAATCAGTGTTTGGTTCAGGACGATGTAACCAGTATTTGTGAACATGATTAACTCAGGACACCAGACAGTGGTGGCTGCAAGGAGAGGTTTTAGGATCCATCCATATCCATCCATCATCAACACCTTATCCTGCGTACAGGGTCGCGGAGAGGTTTTAGGATATTAGGGTTCTTTTTCTGTTTAAGAATGATGACATGCAGCCATTTCAGCCCTGAGCCGGCTACTTTGGCTCAACTCCCAACTGTTTTAATGGATTTGCATGTCACGTTTCCATAATCATTTACCACCGTGCTCCACAGAAAGCTTATAAACTCTGTAAACTTGAGTTATAGATTATAACAAAGTCGAGGTAACCCCCACATGAAAAATTTATATCGAGTTTGATCACTTTATGTCCACATTTTAACTGTACTGCTCACTCAAAACCCTTTGTAAGTCCAAATGGACCATAAAAGAAACATATTTTTCTGTTGAGAGCTCCAGCGATTGATTGTTTCACCAGCACAAAAGGCATATTCTTTTATGTGGACCTCATTCAGCATCGCTGAACTTAAAAAGAAATGTACAAAATTACTTGAAAATGCTTAGATTTTCTATTTTCAGTGATCAACACGGAAAGAAATTACACTACTGTTGTTATTGTTGACTGTGGCTTGCAGTTAGGGGTTGGATTGTTGCATTGGATTGTTCTCGTTTTTACAGCCATGTGTAGTATTTAGTCATGTCTGTACTGAATGGGCATCGTGCCTTTTTTATTTTATAAAATCTGACCTTATTGACTGTGATGACAGTTTTTTTTTTTTTATTTATTATTTTTTTTTTGCGAGAAGGTCATTTCAAAAAGTCATGCTGCCATTGTTTTTGCAACATGGACAAAAAAAGTTTTAAACTGTAAAACCTGCAGGGTTTACGCCAAGCTCTGATCCAGTGCTTACTGGAGTAAAGCCAGCACAGTAGAAAAACAAACTTTACTGTCTGTGTTGACATCTGTGGGTTTCTGAGGGACATATTGAAGCTTCAAGGTTGTCACTTTAGTGTTATCAGGTGAGACTGAAACGCCTAAACAGGAAAACTGCTACATCTTTTCTTATTCCTTTTTTTTCAGTTAGCAAAACTAAACTTTACAAGCAACATATAAGTGGGACAGAGTGGTTACTCTGCTGAGTCCCAGTTGATTAAACTTCTGTTCATCCCCCTCCTGCTCTCTTTGATCACCTTCACTGTGTTAATAAAGTCACGTTTACAATTTAATTAGATTTGTTTCTGGCTCATAAAACCTAGCTGTGAAGTTTTCTGACAAAATAAATTCAGTGTGTTGACCTGTGATGTGTGTTCAGCTTAAAAATCATAGAAAAAGTTTGAGGAAACAGAAAGTTGTTTTCTCAACTTTACAGCCATGCAGCCTTGTGTTTTCTAAATGCTCAGTTAATCCTCACTAAAACGCACATCTGAAGCTTCCAGATTTATCCACTCTAGAGACCTTTTTTTGTTGTTGCTTTGTTTTTCAGTGTGAAAAACACCAGCTTAGTACGGATGGAAGGTCAAAGGAGAGACAAAGGAGAGTTTAGCTGGCTTAGTGAGGACATAGATGCAATTGCAGCGTCTCACACGTGGCTCTTCCCTCCATACCTCTCTCTTTACCCGTTGGTTGCATTTTTGCTGGAGCAATTTAATGCACATATATATATGTATATATAATGTAATTATAAAATATATAGACAATTGCGTTAAAAATAATATTTTGTCTTTACATACAGCAACATACAGCCAGTATGCATGTAAAACAAATAAATGTTGGCAGAACACCTTTAAACGGCATTAGAAATGTGTCGAATGTGCGAAGAGCAGATGCCCCTTCGTTTGTCATATGGAGTCCATTGTAAAGGTGGCCTCAGCTGTCAAAGCCTAATGGTAGGTGTGATTGCAGAGTGCTTCCAAAAAAAGTTTTGTCGTCTAATTTCAGCTGTTCCTGTCTTACCAGCAACTACAGCAGCAGATATCTTTTTCATTTGGTCATTAGTCTGTTTTTTTGTTTATGTTTTGTACCGTATGTGTTGCAGTGTTCACTTTCCAAACCCTGAGTATCATAAAAATCTAAACTGGCCACCATGGACATGAAGTACATTTTCAAACAACCTATAATTCCTGGTAAAACGCATCACTTTCTATACACTAGAAGTGCTTCATCCATCCATCCATCCATCCATCGTCAACCGCTTACCCTGCGTACAGGGACGCGGGGAATTGCTTCATAGAAAAACTTAAAATAGCATCTGTTCAGAACAGCAAATGTGAAAGCTTTCATGGTCAGAGGTGAATCAACAAAAACAGACATATGATTGCATGAAGCTGTATGAGATCATTGCTTTTAAGATCGTCGTCGTGCTGGTGAAATGGTGGTATTGGTGATAGCACCCTTGTGTCACATAACACGTAATTGATTGGATGCTTGGTTATCGCCCTAATGCTGCTCCACTCGAGCCTCATTATTTAGCTGCATTCTTGGCAGCAGCTGCCAAGCTTTGGGCTTTTACCTGAATGAATACACCCTCGAGTGTCCTCAGTGTTTCCCCTGGCTGAGCGAGATGAAGCCTTTGTAAATACGGGAGGTGGAAAATGAAGTCGGTGCCCTCCAAAACTCAGGTTCTAGACTTAAACGATTATCCTTTTCACACATGGGGTGCTAAAACTGAATCGCAGTGTGATGGGGAAAGTCATTCGTTCTCCCAACTGTCCTGTCAGCACAGCGGCATAAAATTACTTCCAGCAAGCTGAGAGTCACTAATTGAATGAATAATTGAGGTTTGTGGTTCTTACAAGCATTAGATGGGTGATTTGAGATGGGGAGTGACAAGTAAACAGTAACTTTAGGCATCATGGAATCATGTTTGTGATGCTTTTAGTTTGGTTTTTATTGACTGTTTTGTGGTCATTTTTAAGTTTGTGTTGGACTGCATTAAATTATATTTGCTATATATGGTGATTATTGCGACATTTAAGCATCCTTTTGTTCTTCCTGTCCTGCTCTGTGCAACTTCATGGCTGTAATTTAAAGGCTGGACTCTTGTTAAACACAGAAGGCAGTGCTGTTTGATTGGATGTTTTTCAGAAGGATTACCATTTTGTGTGTATCTCTTTTACTGTAGTTTATTTCCACAGATAGATAGGGTTGTTGTTGTCATGATGCTGTTGTTAAAAGCAAAGTTTGTTCTTGTTTAGGTGTCCAGTCATTGTCCTTAGTAGAGTTCTTCTAATGAGTTGTTGCTTGTCTGTCTCAGTACTTTATGAACACATTTGCTTTACATTTATTGGAGTCAAAGAACAACTGATTATGTGGTGATCTGAATCTGGGATTTCTGCCAGTGGACAGATATTGTTTTTGGCCAAACAAAATAATAGCCATAGCTGTATGCACAGTCCCCTCCAAAAGTGTTGGAACAAATTCCTTTGTTTTTGTTGTTCACTGAAGACATTTGGGTTTAAGATCAAAAGATGAGGATGAGACAAGAGTTCAGATTTTCAGCTTTCATTTCCTGGTATTCACATCTAGATGTGTTAAACAACTCAGGACATATCACCGTTTGTATTAGACCGCAGCATTCTTAGGTGAGCAAAAGTAATGGAACAAATAATCTTAAAGTAAATAACATTTAATATTTGGTGGCATAACCCTTGCTTGCAATAACTACCTCAAGCCTGCGACCAATCGACATCACCAAACTGTTGCATTCTTCATTTGTGATGCTATTCCAGGCTTTTACCGCAGCTTCTTTCACTTCTTGTTTGTTTCGGGGTGTTTCTCCCAAGTCAGGTGACTGACTTGTCCAGTCTGAAACCTTCCTTTTTTCCCGCTGATGAAGTCCTTTGTTTTGTTGGCAGTGTGCTTTGGCTCATTGTCCTGCTGCATGATAAACTTCCTCCCCATTAGTTTCAATGTATTTCTCCGTAAATTGGCAGACAAAATGTTTCTGTCCACTTCTGAATTCATTCTGCTGCTACCATCATCAGTTACATCATCAATAAATATTAATGAGTCTGTTCCAGAAGCAGCCATGCACGCCCAAGCCATGACATGACCTCCACCATGCTTCACAGATGAGCTTGTATGCTTCGAATCATAAGCAGTTCCTTTCTTTCTTTCTTTCTTTTTTTGGCCTTTCCATCACTTTGCTAGAGATTCATCTTCAGTCCATAAGATTTTGTTCCAGAACCTTTGCGGCTCATCTCTGTACTTCTTTGCAAATTTCAATCTGGCCTTCTGATTCTTCCTGCTGATGAGTGGTTTGCATCTTGTGGTGTTGCCTCTATATTTCTGCTCTCTGAGTCTTCCAACAGTGGATTGTGATATCTTCACCCCTGCACTGTGGAGGTCGTTGGTGATGTCACTTACTGATGTTTTGGGGGTTTTCTTCACAGCTCTCACGATATTTCTGTCATCAACTACTGTTGTTTTCCTTGGCCGACCTGTTCGACGTCTGTTGCTCACTACACCAGTAGTTTCTTTCTTTTTCAGGACATTCCAAATTATTGTGCTTGCTATGCCCAATGTTTGTCCAAGGGCTCTGGTCGATTATCCTTCTTTTCTCAGCTTGACAATGGCTTGCTTTTCTCCCATAGACAGCTCTCTGGTCTTCATGTTGGTTTATCCTCTTTAACAGGAAATGCAGTCTTTATAGGTTTGAACCAAGGATGAAAACTTAGACTAGTCATGCAGAGTTATTTACCTTAACCTAAAAGGCAACACCTGGGCAACAAGAAACATCTGTCAGTCACATGTTCCAATAGTTTTGCTCACTTAAAAAATGGGGGGGTTCAAACAAACGGTGGTATGTCCTGAGTTGTTTAACACATCTAGATGTGAATACTCATACTCATCTTTTGATCTTAAACCCAAATGTCTTCTGTGAACAACAAAAACAAAGGAATTTGCCTTAATGTTCCAATACGTTTGGAGGGGACTGTATGTTTGCAAGGTAAAAAAAAAGAAATCAAGCCTACATCTGTCCACAGGTTTACAAAATCCACCTAGTAGCACCTCTGAAGCTCACTTATTAATATGTTATATCTCGTTTGATTTAGCCATACAAAAATTGTTGTGTTGAAAAGTATTGCTGTTTTATGGAGGCCACATTTTACTACTATCTAACATGTTTCTAAGCAAGTTTTAGAGGTGCTGGTAGGCAAATTTTCCAAACTTTGTGCTAAGCTAAGTGGCTATTAGATGTAGCCTTGTATTTATGAGAGTGGTATTGTTCTTCCCATCTAACTCTCTGTCAGCAAGTAATCGTATATCCACCAAAATGTCAAACTATTACTTTAAAATGCTGTTTTTGATTGTAACAGGAATTGTTGTAACAGCATTTACCCAACTCCAGCTTCTAGTTTCAATAGAGGTAAGATAATGTTAATAAGCAGGAACAGCTATTTACAGTAAACACAGTTATTAGGTATCATGTACACAGTTGTTAAATGGGATGCATATAATCATTGATCCTTTGTGAATCTCATATAAAAGGCCAAGTAGAGGACACAGACTTTCTCAAGTAAAGTCATCACCCTTCCTCTTCAGTGCTGTAATTGACCAGAAATTTCTCAGCGTGCATGCATAAAATTCTAATGTGACTGTGCAAATCATCAGCTGTCCCCTCTCATTCTCACTTTTTGTTTCCAGGCCTCCTTTTGAAGTTGACCATTGAGAGTAGACATCAGCAGAGATACTGTAGGGGAAGAGAGTGGGTGTATGTTGTGTAGATTTACTAAGCAGTCACCTCCCTACTCCTCATCTAGTTCAGCATCGTCCTCCAGATTTTCTGACATTCCTCGAATATCATTCCGTTTTTTTGAAATCTCATTTACTATCATTTAAAAATTTTAATATGATGTCCTCGTTCTCACTGGCTCTGATGCTGGACTATGTATACTGGGATTTAGGTCCACCACTTTGGTCCAGACTGAATTATCTCAACAACTATTAAATGGATTGTCATGAAATCAGGGATAGACATGCATGTACTTTCATTTAACGCCACAATCAGGTTAATCAACCTCAGCTAAAATTTGGGTTTAGTGCAAAGTAACACATTTTAGCATGCTAACACGATAAACCAAACATTTAACATGGTAAACATTATAACTGCTAAACATCAGCATGTTAGCATTGTCACTGTGAGCAATGAGCATGTTGGAATGCTGATGTTAGCATTTAGCTCACACTGTTTGTGCCTAAATAGAGCCTTACAGAACTGCTAACGTGGCTGTAGACTTAAAGCAACGTTAGAGAAGATAGTGTTTTTTGTGTGAGATTTAGCGCCCCTATTGTTTCAGAGTGTAATTCACAGCTGTCATAAATAAGGACAGCTGTACACATGCATTTGTTATGATACTTACGAGCTGGTCGACAACTTTGCTAACACAGCCAAACATCAAGCGCGACAGCACAAAACATTACTAGTCCAACAGAAATAAGGCCAGCTCAACTTCAGTCTCGCAACGTTTTATTTCACGTTCAGTGCCCTCACCAACATTTGGCAGCCTCTTGCTTGGTCTCTCTTTATCTCTGCCTCGCCTCCTCCGTCAGCGTCCTCTTTGGTCTCTTCATCTCTGCCATGACCTAATGTTATGTCCATAGCAGCTGCTGAGCCCGGTTATGTTGCCCAATAATATTGCTTGAAACTTCGATGGCAAGCTAGCCAACAAAGATAGACAGAAACCAAACCAAAAGCACTGACTGACACAGATGTTCGAGTGTGTTATCTAGTATCTCTCAGATTTTTCTTGAGTCAACAACTTTGCTAACACAGCTAAACATCAAGCAAACGCAACAACACAAGACACAGCGAGCCAGCTAATAAATTACTAGTCCAACAGCAAGAAGGCCAGCTCGGTATCTGTCCTGCATCTTTCATCTCTTTTAGCTCTTACCAACAAGTAAAAGCCAGTGAGATATTTACTCTTCTCTGGTCTTTTGCTCGGTCACTCTCTTTTCCTCGCTTCCTTTGCTGTCTTCGTCTGTCTCTTTGCAGGCTCCGCCATGATATCCATACCGAGAATACTGAGCTAGCTTCTTCCAAAGAACTTACAGTGTACATTATATACTTTTTGTTTGTTCTTATAGCTTGCTTGCTGAAGAGTCGCGTTGGTGCCGTAAACCATTATGCCATTGCTGCAAAGCGTTGTTTCATAGAGCAGTAGCATGCACTGCAAGCCTGGAGTGGGAATAACAGAGGCACTATTCACCCTATTACAATTCCATAAAATTTTGAAGATGTTATTTTAAGATGAATCACTACATAATGTTGCTTTAAGTCTTATTTCGTACTGTATACATACTAGGGCTGTCCCCGACTAAGGATTTACAAAGTCGAATCAGAATCGCCAAGCTCTGCCTATAGTCGACTGATAGTCAAATCATGTGTGTTTTTGTGCACGGCGATTGCCAGCCGAAGCAAAACTGAGGCTTATTGTTGACCTTTTTTTTTTTTCTCTCTCTCTCTCGTCTGCCATTCATCGGTCTTGTACAAAGTTTTGCATGCATTCCGCGCTGCCAACAACTGCATGCATGTTGCGGTTCCTCGCAGGTCTGTTTGAAGTAGGCAGCTGTTTAAAAACGCTATTATATTCTTTCATCAACGGTGATAAATTATCCGAAAGTCCTGTGAGGTTTGGACAACTTGGCACAACACCAGCGAAGTTGGGGCTCTGCTCCGTCTCTTGAGTTAAGTACATACTTAGTATTAAGTATTAATGTTCAAAAACCTGCCCTAAATGCAGCCTTGTAATGAATAGCACTTTTATTAGACACCACCTTCTCTCAGTAATGTGTTTGGTCAAAAAATGCCTGTCTTACAAAGAGATGTTCCCTCCAGAACCCAAACAAACCTCCAACCTTCAGTCTTACTGGCCCTGAAGGGACCTGCTGTCAACACCGGTGTTTAGGCCTTTTTATATCTCTCTTTTTCGAAATTACAACCATCTGCTTTTATTTCACAGGGCAGCCCTCCATTTTATTTAGCAACCATTTCATTGAAACTGTTCTGAAAGTAATAGAGATCACTTGTTACTTTTTAAGACAAGGAAATGAATCACCCATCCTGGAAAAGGAGGTAATCCGTGACTGTCAGCACTCCCTTCCTCTCTGCACCACAGCAAGGGCAAAGGGTTTATTTGAGCTACATCCCAGCTGTAGGTTTTTAATCTAAAACATTTATGATGTTACACAGTCCAGAGAGAGATGTTGAAGTGAGCCACTAAAACTCACCACTTGCAAATCTTGTATACAGATGAGACGTGCTTGTGGCAAATCGCTACTGGATCATATGCAGAAGCAGTTAACTCAATATATGCTACATGACAACATGCTGTACTATTTCAGCTATATGCAGTTATGTATCATATTATAAAACAAATGTTTTACATTTGGGAGTTTTAGGAGGCCAAATGATATATTGAAGTTAATAGCCAGTTCTTACATGTAGACATAACTTTTTATTTATGCCTGTAGAAATGTTTCAGAGTTAGTATTCATGCACTTTAAAATGAGTGGGAAATATGATTACACCTTCATGATTTTATTAGAAAGCTAGCATTTGCTGTGCCAGTTTGTTCAGTTAGCTACAAAGCAGTTACAACAGTTAAAGTTAGTATTTGTAAATATTAAGTAACATCTAATCTCTAAGTTTGTAAGTGTACATAGAGGAATTTATGTATTCATACAGTTTAGAATTAAATATTTACATTAACTTAACTGACGTTATTAGAAAGCTAAGTTAGCTTTGTGAATTAGTTCAGTTAGCTAGATAGCACCAAGCGGCAGTTTTATACTAATCTAATCTCTAAGGAGGTAGGCATTCATGGAGAAATGTATGTGTGTTTCACAGTTTAGCATTCATTCAGATTAGAATGAGTGGGGAAATGATTACACCGAACTACCAGATGTCATTTGCAAGCTACGTAGCATTAGCTTTGTCAGTTAGTTCAGTTAACTATAGCAGTTGCACCTAGCAGTTAGTATGTGTAGCTTAAATATCTAGTAATCACTAATCTATGTATGTATTTGAACATACATGGAGAAATATATATGTGTGTGTGAATTAGTAGTATTCATACAGTTTAGATTGACAAAGTGAGGTTGCTGTATAAACTGAATAAAACACAGTTAAATGTGTCTTCATTAGAGAAGTTAATTGCTGACAAATACTCCACATAATAAACACTTCAAAATCATTTAATCTTACAACTACATAATAGTTATATAACCCAATAACTATTTTGTAAATGTTTATAAAGTGCGTATAAATGTAAATGTTTATAAGTGCGTATAAATGATAAATAGGGGGAAATTTGGTTACAACTAGTCTAAGTTTAAATTTGCAAACAGCTGATGGAAATGCATCCTGATAACAAGTTATTGTTGTACTTAGGCTTCGTAATGAGGCTTTTCAGGATGTCTCCAAATCATTTTTATGCTTTTTAGCTGCAGTAAAAAAAGCACCTCTTCTCATTTCACATCACATGGTACAAGCTGTTTCAGAGATGGGACTGAATCATAAGCAACCTCACTGGGAACTCGTCTCCTAAATGAACTGCACCTTGTGTTTACGTTCTTGTTTGTTCCTGAGTGCTTTTAAAGTGAATTCCTCTTTACATTTACTAGAAAGCAGAAACAGTGACGGTCTTGATGCTTCTGTGTTGTAACAAAGGCAACTGCTGGCTTTGTGTATAAAAGGGGCGATCTGGGCAATTTCATGGCTTTCTATGGACAACATGAAAGGGTTTGAAATCAATAATACTGCTTTTCAAAATATGATATTTTACTGGCTTTTCTTTGTGAAAGGGGCTGCAAGGAATTATAAAAATGGCCTCTGAGTGCTTCTAACATAATTCACCAGACCGTTCCACACATCATACACAAGGAGATCAAACGAAATGGTCATGGGGTGGAAAATTGGGCTGCTGCAGCAGTAAATAGTAATCAAAAATTTAACAAAAATTAGAAACAAGACAACAATTTCTCCCTAGTGGTTTCTGGTTGCTGGATATTGATTTGTGGCTCCTGTTGTTGGTCTACCTCAAAAGAGAAATTGTGTTTTGCTTAATGATGGCTATTTCCCTAGTTGGAAAACAACTAGGCCTATCCGAGCTTTGCAAAAATGGGGACGTCATCAAAACAACAACACAAAATTGACCACAAAAATTGCGACAAGCATGGGTGACACCAACGTAGCTGTACAGCTTATTGTAAATTGACTTATAGAAATTACTCTATCTGCATTTTCTTCGATCATTGTGAAAAATGTTTTTCTCCCAACAAATGCTATTGAAGCCTCTTTGTCAACTTAAAATAATGTTGGTAGGACCGATACGTTAATCACTACTGATTGGTTTGGGCAAAACAAAATAATCCCCTCCCACAGAGAAATCCAGCACAAGGTCAGGTGAATAATGGTAATTAAGTCTGATTGTCAGAATAAGAAATGTCACTTGTGCTTTTACATTGTGCTATACCTGTGGAGAGTTTTTAAAGGGCTGGCAGGCTTCCCACAGCGAACTATAAAAGAGTGACTGTAAACGGATGCTGAGCCACTAGGAGAGGTCCAAAAATTTGATTTTGTCCTGCATTATTTATATACATGTATGTTTTTTAGCATCCCATATCTGCTCCCCAAATCCCAAAATGCCAAGCTCAGATGAGCTATGACATTTTGTGGGGACCTATGCATAATTTGGGGATCTGGGAGCACTGAATCGATGAAAACAAACTTTGAGGGACTACAGCAATTTTTTTGATCCAGGAGGTCCAAAACAAATTTTGAGATTCCGACAAATTTCCAAACAGGTTTTCGGAGAACTAACCCAAATTGGGGATTAGAGTGCATTCAAGACATCTATACTTAATGAATAGACAATACATGACAATTTGTCACCTTTTATGAAGTAATTTACCCACCCCACAGTTGCAGAGCAACATTAGCATTAATTCACAATTGTGTTTGTGTTCACCTGATGAATGTAAGTCCAATATTAACTCTCCTTTTAGCTCTGGTTATTGGTCTCCACCAACTCCTGCTCTTTAGCCGCTAAACGTTCCACTATACTACACTACTGTGTGGTGCTGGGCAGACAGTGTACAGTGGCTTTTGTATAAAGTCAATAAAGTTGTGTGCTTGAAGACCAGAATAATGAGCTTAAAGACACTAAAACGCTCCATAGAACTGATGGGAACTACAAAGTCGGGTGTGGGTTTGTCATTATGAGTGACAACTTTCACATCTTTTAAGGCAAAAATATTCATTAGAGCAGCTTTAAGTTTTAACATCATTTTTAAGCATGTTTATATTTGCATTATTCGTAAAAATAAAACGTACAGTATTTGATTTTGACAACAAGTATGGTGCTATGCATATTTGTGTGTGTGGGGTAGAAAGGTTATTAGATCTGGCTCAGGGTCTCAGAACAGCCTTGGCCAGCCCAGTCCAATAAGAATTTGAGCAACTGTGCCTAACCCCACCCAGAGATGCCCCCCATCATGTTGAGTCTTGGGTTAATTGGGTATATTAGTACTAAAAGAGGACTGGTAGCAGTTTCAAACAGCTGTAAAACATCTCAGGCCCTGACATCTGCCCTCACCTGTTTCTTTCAAAGAGATAACTGCTAATGTGACAGCCTCCCTTGTTAAGTTGGTGCGTCAGCAGAAGATCTCTGACACTCTGCGTTTAGATACACATCTCTGCTTCAGTCCTGTCCTTTCAATGACATCACTCGCCTGCGCTCTCATTGGACAAAGTGCCTGTCAGTACAGACACACTGACCAACGGCTGCCTGTGTAGTTCGCCGGATGGGAGTGTGGCAGATGCAGTGCTGCAGCCATGGCGACAGTGGATGCTGAGCGCTGCCACGACTTTGTGTAGGCAGAGTCTGAATGGGGATGACATCACTCAGTGAGACAGGAGAAAAACAACATCTCTCTCAGTTCCTGTGTCTGTTTTTCTGCTCATGATGATAATACCAAATGTTATTTGGAGGCTGATGCAAAACCAAAGATGTTTGTTTCGTTGGACAGAAATACCTGGAAATGAAATTCGATTCCCTGTGGACTGCAACTGTATATGGCTTTATGATGTAGTGTGTTAAAAGATTTAACCATTGACAGCCTATGAAAGCCAGTACTGATCTGATTATGCCCCAAAGTACACACATACCAGAATTATATTCCTAGAAAGGCATGTGTGAATGTAAACATCATGAAATATACAAATGCTAGAAAAAAACTAAAAAATGTACCAAATAAAATTACTGAAAATTGTTAGAAAAAGAATGAAAGCGTTAAAAAAACAACCCACACACAAATGAATAGGGTGGAAAAGCTTTCATTGTGTGGAAATGTAAAATATGACAAGTATTTCTTAACATAAATAAAACTTAATAACAACAAATAACATTTCAATGCAGCTTTACTGACTATTTTAAGGATCTGTGGTCAGGGAACTGACAGGTGTGTATATATATATACTGTACACTATTTGATAAAAGACCAATATCAGTTATACCATTATGAAGTTGCTGGTTTCTGCAGCATGTACATTTTTGCCATTTCCCAGGTGACAACATGGGAACAAACACTGTACCACCACTGTTGTTTGGATGCTGTCTACCTCTTCCTCACTGAATATCCTCTCCTCTTCCTCTCTGGCTCTGACTCACCACTCCGGGGATGAGGGCTGGCCCCTCCCTCAGATGACATCAGAGGGCTTGAAATAGCAGCAGCATTAAAGCTTCCAGTTATGGGAGCTTGCTGCAAGGCCTGCAACCAGGGGCACCCAGTTCCAGCTGAGGGGGGAGTGAGAGCAGAAAGGATGGATTGGGGTGAGAAAAACAAAACGAGAGAGGAGATAATGAAGTGGCAGTAGCAACAAGTCGAAGGGGGTCATTGGCTTGACATCCTTTGGGAGCTAATATACGCAGGGTGGGTGCAAAATGCATGAGCAGAAATTATGTTCCGTCAAATTAAGCACTTGTGTCTGAATATGTTTTTACTGGTGGACCTCCTTTGTCTTAAATTTTTCCTTAATGTATTATCAAAGCATAAAATATACATGGCATGTATTGTAGCTGTACATGCTTTACAGTAAGTGGTTTCCAGCAGCTTCCTTAAACCTCAAGGCAGAACTTTGCAGGTCTTATGTGTATCATGTCAACGTTAACTTACTTAGGAAGACATTATATTCATTCATAAAGGAAATTATTTTTGATGATCTTGACGTTCTTTTTCTCTTAACAACTTTCTTGAAAATTAGTTTTTAGGGCTTAGCATATTGCCATAGCGTTTCTGCACTAGATCTTCCAGAGATCGCCTGTTCATCAGGTTTTCTTTGGATTTTAAGTTGATGAAGTTTGAGTTTCTTTGGGTGTTTATTGCTTTGGTTGCCTAAACCTAACCAGGTTATAACCATAGATCAGATAAGAGAACACTCATATGAATTGTTTTTGGAACTGCTGTTCAGCAGGCACTTGTTTGGGTATGAATGAAATCTAACATGAATGATAAAGCCAGTGCCAGCCACTTACTGCTTTTAAATCATCTAAAAGTATCTTTTCAGGAGCATTTCACTGAGAGAGAGAAAGCCTCTCTTTTGCAGGTACACTCAGCTAAACACACACATCTGGAAGTTGCCCAGTACAACTACAGTGTAATCTGCTGGCCATTGTGCTGCACCACTGGTATTAAGAGCCTTGCTGAAGGGCACTACGGTGGTGGTGAGCAGTTTACCTCAGTTTGCCTCTCACTCGTGTTGATTCCCTCACACCCAAACACTTATTGTTAATCCTTATGTGTCATTCCTGCCTCATACACAGGACCTATGGAGTGTGAACAAAAGAAGACGTGGTCATCAACCCCCCTCCCGGAACTGTGTGACTGAGCGTCGCAGAGAAGTAGGTCAGGAGTCATGAGGACTGTGAGCATGAGAATAACATGTGCCGACATAAACAGCCAACACCATAACATCCTGTCTATCTGCAGCCATCACAACACCAACCCCCCCCCCCCCCCTCTCTCTCTCTGTGCCTACAGGATATGGTCCTTACAAAGTAAAGGTTAGATTTGATTCACACTGAGGCCTGCCTCTCTGAAATATGCATGCACTAAAAGAAGCATGAGGTGCTTTGGGTAAAAGCATCTGCCAAGTGGAGTATGCTCCGTTTCTCACGTCTACACTCAGTCTTCTTTAACCTGCATGAATTTCCTATTTTGTCCAATATGAATTCCAGAGAACTGCAGCTGCAGATGCTCCCAAAAAGATTTATTTATTACAACTACAACATTTCAACATCGCGTATTCATCAGGTATACTCAAGCATGCAACCAGGAAGATCATTTACACTTTGTATGGCATACAAAGGTTGAACTTTGAACAAGTTGTAGTATCACTGTCAAAATAATTCAATTCAAAACCTCTATTGCATACAATAAAATGTATAAAAATATATACAAAATTAAACTTTTAAATGTTATGTTATCATATGGGTTTATATTTCCCCCAGTCTTTTCTGCTGCAAAATGTTTGAGGATATTTTTACTCTCACTGTAACTAATTGCAAAATGATTAATAGTTGAAGGATTAACTTTAAAAAGTTGCAATTTATTCCCACTGATTTTGATTTTAGATTTTTCAAAAAAAAACAAAAACATTTCTCTCTGAACACTTCAGTGGAAACAGATTATGTGGAATGTTCCCCAATAAAACATGCATGTATTTACACTGCCCATTGGTTTTAACTGATAACTGAACGTTATTTGTAATTGTATTATATCAGTATATATATCTATATATATATCTATATATATATATATCTATATATATATATATATATATATATATATATATATATATATATATATATATATATATATATATATATATATATATATATATATATATATACATATATATATATAAAATCCCCCTCTCACGCCTTCCGGGGTGGTATGTGTCATCCTCAAGCTCGGGTCCTCTACCAGTGGCCTGGGAGTTTGAGGGTTCTGCGCAGTATCTTAGCTGTTCCTAGGACTGCACTCTTCTGGACAGAGACCTCTGATGTTTTACTTGGAATTCTGTAGCCACTCTCCCAGTTTGGGGGTCACAGCCCCCAGTGCTCCGATTACTACTGGCACCACTGTTGCTCTTACTTTCCACATCTTTTCTAGATCCTCTTTCAGCCCTTGGTATTTCTCAAGCTTCTCGTGTTCCTTCTTCTTGATGTTGCTGTCGCTTGGGATCGCCACATCTATCACTACAGCCTTCTTCTGCTGTTTGTCGATCAACACGATGTCATGTCACGATCACCAGTTTGTCAGTCTGGATCTTAAAGTCCCACAGGATCTTAGCTCGGTCATTCTCAACTACCTTAGGAGGTGTCTTCCATTTTGACCTTGGGACTTCCAGCCTATTCTCATGGCAGATGTTCCTGTACACTTTGCCAGCTACCTGGTTATGGCGTTCCATGTACGCACTTCCTGCCTGCTGTTATGTGCTGTACTGTGTCAGGGGCATCCTTTCACAGTCTGCACCTGGGGTCCTGCCTGGTGTGGTAGACCCCAGCCTCTATTGACCTTGTACTGAGTGCCTGTTCTGGTGCCGCCATGATTAGTGTTTCTGTACTGTCCTTCAGTCCAGCCTTTTCCAGCCACTGGTAGGATTTCTTGATTTCAGCCACTTCTTCTATTTGTCTGTGGTACATGCCGTGCAGCGGCTTGTCCCTCCATGAAGGTTCTTCATCTTCATTGTCCTCACCCTCGGGCTTCTGCTGCCTGAGGTATTCACTAAGTCTTTCATCTTTGGGGGCCATCTTCCTGATGTACTCCTGGATCTTTGTCGTTTCATCCTGGACAGTGGTCTTGACACTCACTAGCCCTCGGCCTCCCTCGCTACGCTTGGTGTACAGTCTCAGGGTGCTGGATTTGGGGTGAAACCCTCCATGCATTGTGAGGAGCTTTCTCGTCTTGATGTCAGTGGCCTCTATCTCCTCCTTTGGCCAGTTTATTATACCAGCGGGGTATCTGATGACTGGCAGGGCGTATGTGTTGATGGCTCGGATCTTGTTTTTCCCATTCAGCTGACTTTTCAGGACACGCCTTACTCTCTGTAGGTATTTGGCTGTGGCGGACTTCCTTGCTGCCTCCTAATGGTTTCTGCAGCACCCTAAGGTATTTGTAGCTGTCCTGAACATCTGCAATGTGGCCTTCTGGTAGCTCAATCCCCTCTGTTCTGATCATCTTCCCTCTTGTTGATACCATGCGACCACACTTGTCCAGTCCAAATGACATTCGAATGTCGTTGCTGTAGATCCTGGTAGTGTGGATCAGTGAGTCGATGTCTCGCTCATTTCTGGCATACAGCTTGATGTCATCAGAGGAGGTGACTGATGGTTGCTCCACTTCGGAAGTCTTTGAAATGATCTGGCTGAGGGGGTTCAACAGCAGCGGGGATAATGCATCACCTTGGTATATGCCGCGCTTAATGGTGACTTGTGCAATTGGCTTTGAGTTGGCTTCCAGACTTGTCTTCCACAGCCCCATTGAGTTCTTGATGAAAGTTATTAGTGTCCTGTTGATCTTGGCTCCCCTGGTATTACTGCCCATGTGCCTACTCATCTTAGCCGCTATGATGCCTGACAGGAGCTTCCATGTTGTGCAGAGGTAGGTTATTGCCCGGTAGTTGGATGGGATTGTTCCCTTCTGTCCGTCCTTGGGTTAACCATTCTGCTAGGGTCCCATCCATCAGCAGCTGGTTCATTTGTGCTGCCAGGCGTTCATGGAGTGCAGTTAGTTTCTTCAGCCAGTAGGCCTACGTGTGGATCATGTCCGGGCCTGGTGCTGTCCAGCTGTGATCTGTTCTTAGATTCACTAGCCACTGAGCATTGGTGTTGTGGGATGCCTCTTTCTCCCATTTGTTCTTCCAGTACTGTTCAGTCTCAGGGTGGATCTGATCTTTATTACCCTGCCACTGACTTTGGATGGTTCGGTGGAGAACATCGGTTTATTCTCCTGGCTTCTGCTTCTCCCTTGTATGTCTTTAGATGGGTAGCCAGAGCGGTAAGTCTTTCTTTGGCAGTGTCCAGAGCCTCAGGTATCGTCAGCTTGTTGTATTTGTTGTATTATTGTTGTATTTCTTAGGTAGCACCTTTCTGTAGCTCTGAGAGCTGACTAACCTCTCTTTGTGTTGCCTTGATCTTGGCCTCTAGCCTTTGTGGCTTGTGGTGTTCATCTCTAGGATCACTGTTGCTGTGGCGTACATCAGCTCATTGGTCTCAGTTATGCCTTTAGTAGGGATAGTATGTAGTCTAGCAGACCCAAGCTCTCAAAAATCTTTTATTCAAACAAATGTTCATCTATCTTACTATAAACTTACTATAAAAAAAACAGATTTTTATTTATCATTCAAATTAGCAAATTAAAGTGTTGCCTCTTACATTTCTTTGTAGTTTTCTGATAAGTATTCAGAGTGCATAAAACATGAAAATAAATTATTTTATAAACCAATTACTCGTCATTAGCTATGCTTATGGATTAATCAGCAAGTGGTCCCGACCTTAATGAGATGTCTGCATCATTTTAACATAAGGTTTAATTGAGTAATGCCTTTAAGGCCACCACACATTCAAATGCAGGCAGTTTGTTATACAAATGGAAAAACACAACTAACAAATTGTCGGTGTATTTTTATGCTGATCTTGTTTGTTGCATGTTAAACTTTACTGTTCTTTCTTTCTTACTGCTTTCTACCATTGCTATTGTGACATATGTTGATACAGGATTACAGTCAAGAACACAGACTGAAAAGAAATAAAAAATATGCTCTTAATGTATTATATTCATGTGAAAATGTTCCATGTTGCAGCTCTAAGAACAAGGCAGGGAGTGTGCGATAAATTAGAGGCTGACAGGCTGCTTTGTACTTGAAGACGAGCCAGCCACCTCAAGGACATCAAAACACGAGGCTGTGTGGGCATCAGAATCACAAGTAAGGAGACAGATAGAAAACGATGTGCAGCGAAGAATCATGTAAGTATCGCCTGCCATAGCAACTCCAATCCAAACAACAAATGTACAGTCTGTACTTTATCAAATGATCTGTGTCTAATTAACTCTGCTGCAGCAGGTCTGATAATCTTTCATCAAAATGTCTTCATTCTGAGTTTACTGATGGTCACAGAGCTTCAAATGAATTTACAGTTATAGAAGTTGCATCATTCAGGTTCAGCGCTCTAAACATGTTTTCAGCCATGAGAACATAAATCAGAAATGAGAACAGCTGCAGAGTTAATTTACAGGGACCTTTTAAATGGTCAGTCCACCCAAATCACCAAAAAATATTTTGTGTCACTTAGCCGGATCTAGCAATGCGGGTAGTTTTAGTTTAGTTTTCTCAGGTTTTCACATATTTGCTGCTGACTTCACAGCAGTGCAGTGGTGGGTACTGAAAATCTTTACTGAAGTAAAGTTCATAATACATCACTCAAGAAAAAGTCAAAAGTATTATTTCACAAACCTATTCAAATAAAAATTAGGGCTGGGCACGTTAACGCGTTATTAATGAATTAACGCCGACATCTACTTTATCAGTGGTGCAGTGCTTAGCACTGTTGCCTCACAGCACGAAGGTTGTGGGTTCAAACCCCGGTTGCCCCTGCCTTTCTGTGTGGAGTTTGCATGTTCTCCCCATGTCTGCGTTGGTTCTCTCCAGGTGCTCCGGCTTCCTCTCACCATCCAAAGACATGTGGACTAGGTTAATTGGTGACCCTAAATTGGCCTTAGGTGTGAGTGTGAGTGTGAGTGGTAGTTCGTCTATGTGTGGAAGATGTCGATCTTAGGAATGTCCTTAAAATCACAACGTAGTAACTTGGCCCCTCGGGGTTGCTCTGTGCTCCGGTGATCAGACAGCACTCCGCGAGTAAACGGCAGGCGCTCTATGATAGGAACCATGGCAACGGCTTCTGTGCGCTACACAACTGTAGCCTATTCAACTTTAGTTAAAATTATACGTAACTTTACTTGATAGGTCTTCATCTAGTTTTGCGGGGTTGCTCTGCCTTGCGGATTCCCTCCTGCTGATGTCCTCATAACTATTTAATAAACAGTAATAGATTCTGGAAATTCACAAACAGCAGGATCAGTCTCTCATCCAATGATTTGTGCTCCACGTGGCGTACTTCACCTCACTCTAACAGGGACACTTGCTAATAAATATAGACTGTTTATGCTGCTCCCTGATAAAAGAAAATTGTTTCTGCAGATACCTGTTCAGACAAAAAAAACAACAAGAAACTGATTTATACATTTTTAACCTGTTGCTCAGAAGGTGCCTGTTATAATGTTATGATCATGGCTCTGGACTCTAACTTGTTTTAACAAGCTATAGGCTAAAAGGTAATTCCCTGACAGTGGTAAATATTGCTAGTGTGTAAAGGGAATACTGCTGGTAAAAAGCGTTTACAAACCACATGTTATTGCACTTTTGTGTATAGCTGTAGATTTAAATTAAAATGTAAATGCTCTGTATTTGTATAGCGCCTTTCTAGTCTTTTCGACCACTCAAAGCGCTTTTACACTACATCTGCATTCACTATGCACACACATTCATTCACTGAGCCTAAGTGCTCAAACATTCAATTTTGTGCATTAATTACGTGATTAATTGCAGAAAATCAAGCGATTAATCACGATTAAAATTTTAATCGTTGCCCAGCACTAGTAAAAATATAAAAGTACCTGATCATTAAAGGAGACCTATTATACTGCTTTTCCAGACCTATATTGTAGTTCTGTGACTTTGATATGGCAGCTTTGCATGATTCAAAGTTCATAAAAATAATTGTCTATCTCATACTGGCCCTTCATGTAGGCCTTCATTTCAGCCTCTGTCTGAAACAAGCTGTAGATGCTCTTGTCTCTTTAAGACCCCCCCCTCTAAAAGCCCTTTGTCTTCTGATTGGCCAAAACCTGAAATATGTTACCAGGCTGTTGTTGCCACTGAGCGGTACTGACAGACTTAGTGTGTGTATGTGTGTGGAGCAAATTACCATATATGGAACACCGGCTCCGTCTGGCTCCGTGTGTCCTAAAAAAGCAGTTCAAAACAGAGCATTTAGAGTTTTTTGCTCACAGGGATTTCTTTTAAATAGTTTTACCTCATTATTGGAAGCTTTGGACATGTTTAACATGAACATCCAACATTGTAACATTGTAGATAAGTCATAAAATGTGGAAAAGTCTCCATTAAACTACTTAAAGTACAAGTTACTTTTTGTTATAATATTGTTCAGTGTATGCAGGCCAGAGAGGGCAAGTGCAAGCAAAGTCTCAAGTCTCTTTTTTGAAAAATAAGTGTTTCACTTGCTTTGATATGAAGGGTGTTGTCTTTTCCAGTAGCTCAGGCACCCAATACAGTATGATTAGTGGTATTTACATTTATCTGACACTTTTATAACAATAATAACATGGGAGCAGCCAATTGTAGAATAAAGTAAGGTGAGCCCATATATAGAAGGAGACCTATATATCAAGCGTAAAGCCACCCACATTTGCTCTCTCCTTATGCTTCTCAAAAGTTATTGTTGAATAAATAACAACTATGGAGTGAAGGCCAAGATCAGTTTTACAGGCAACATTCTATTTAATGAATTCACCAGTGTGTCGCTTACATTTGTTATGCATAGAATAAATACGCTTTTAAAACGCTTTAATGTAAAGTGAAAGTATTTTTTCGGGCTTGTGAAAGGGCGATGCCGGCTGGTTTCCAACACTGCCACCAGTAAACCAACCAAACCTTACATTTGAAAGGGTATTTGGCTGATTTTCTGAATGTTTCCTTCTGCCCAGTACATATCTGTGCTGGTAATTCCTGACTTTTCATCTAGGGCCACCGTGAGGGTGACATTTGTGGAGGTCAATCCCATCAGCATCTGCTGTCTTTTATGTGTAGTGCCATTTAACCTAATGTCAGCTCACGTTAATCCAAGATGGTGAACATGGTTTAACATTAAACTTGTTGGAATGGTCATTGTGAGCCTGTTATAACATGCTGATGTTAGCATTTATCTGAAAGCGTCAAGGTGCCTTAGTACAGCCTCTAAGAGCTTCTAGCGTGGCTGTAGACTCTCAGTCTTGTTTGGGTGTGCACTCTACACTGTGATCTGTATTTGGAAAAATTCAGCCACAATGTTTTTTTCCAGAAAAAAAATGTGCCGGTCACTTTGGGTAACATACTGACCTCCTTAATAAACATATTTCACTGAAGCAAATCTACTGAAGAAAACTGATGTGGGAAACTGGGTGAACTAACTCTTTCACTGTTTACATTTTGTTTTCTAGTCTCTGCACAAGTAAAACTAATGTAGTCAAATACAGCAGCCCTACAAAAATCCTAATTATCCACATTTTTCTAATTATCATAAATCCTTGATATACATTGGATGGTCAATATGTTAGAGACAGCAATAAACAATTAGCAATACACAAGTAGAAAAGGCAGTGATGTTTCTGAGAGCAACCGCCTATTTTACTCACAACCCAGATCAGTTTCAGTGTGAAGAGTCTGATGTATCTG
Organism: Micropterus salmoides; assembly: GCF_014851395.1. Lineage (NCBI taxonomy): Eukaryota > Metazoa > Chordata > Actinopteri > Centrarchiformes > Centrarchidae > Micropterus > Micropterus salmoides. Next base: position 2,278 of record NW_024042345.1, on the reverse strand, counting down.
CTGATGCAACAAATTTCTGTTTGTTTCTTCCAATGACCTCAGGCTGACAGAGTGACAGGTGTGAAGCTGGTCACCTTTCAAAGCAAGCAAGAACTAAACAAGACTGGGGATGGAAAGATAAACATGGAAATGATGAAACCAGTAGGTAAACACGAACAACATAATGAAGTAATCATGTGGTCAATTAGTGGGGTTTATGGCTTTTTTTTAGACAAGAAGTCTTTTTAAACTCCATCTTGCCAAAGCTAATGGAACATTTATGGGTTTTATTTGCATTTCTGTATTCAGTGTATTCTGTAAATTCTGAACTTGCTAACCCCTGAGGCCAACAAGCTTTTTTATTACACACACACCTCACACAAACTACTCCTATTCTGCTCATAAGACAGAAATTATTATTCAACCTTCCTCGTAACTTACAGCAGCTGCAGGTTAAACAGAGTGAGAGCACACTGAGAAGTCATCACTCTTAGCCTTCACACTCTTTAAATGAGATATAAATATTAAGCGGTAGGAGGAAAATATTTGTTCATTATGTTTAGTCTCATGTTCAAGTCCTGGTTTATCTGTATGACCTTATAATGCCTTCAAATTGGTTTCTCTATATATGCACTATACTACTTTATTACAGTACACGTGATGGTGTCTTTACTTGTTTACTTTTCCTTTAAAAGGATGCACATTTTACATGATGTTTTTATGAATTGCTGTTTACAAATAATAAATTACAATAATGTCCTGAACTGTTTTATATAGTTACAGAACTCTTAAATAGCACTGCCTTTGACATTGCAGATCAATACATCATTGCTGACCGTGGTGACCACGTGACACTGGGGGAAGTACAAAGGCTTTTAAGATCTGTTTATCAAAGAGGAAGGTCTCTGTTTGATTTTGGGCTGTGCCCTTCTAACTCATCTAAATACACAACCATTAACCAGTAATGACAAAACAGGTGTCACACAAAGGCGATCAAAGTCTCAATGTATATGAATTGCATCAAACCAAATTTAAATATTCTTCTTGGGACTGTATTTACTGTAAATAACATATTCAACTGTGGTTTTCAGAAGCAACCTTGCTTTTTGGTCTGTGCTTTCCATGTAACACCACGCTGATTAGCGTGAACCAATTGTACTGGCACCAAGACATATTTTTTTTAGATAATGCCAAGCCCAAGCCTATATTCAAAATATAAAAATGTATTTGGCATAATTGACATTAATCCAAAACAACATTCATGTGAAGAGGAAGTCTGGCTGCAATCAATGAACCAGACTACAGCGGACTTTGAGGTCAGTTAAAAAAAAAACGCCATCGGTGGAAAACTCTGCAGGTCTCTTAGTCTTAAATTAATTACCTGACAGTCTGCCAGCCTCCACTTTCTGTCGGAGACTCACACATCAGTAGGGAAACCAGTGAATTTCATGCTTCACTAATTGCTTTACATTTAAAGGGAAATTTCTGACATATTTTCTGCCAGTCCTGTAATATTTAATCACACGTCTTGCCTCTGTGGGTAACTGTCAAAGTTAATTTCATCGCTGTTTCACACAATCACTGCTGCAGACAAGTTCCCTTTTTTCAACTGTGTTCCTGCAACATGCTGATGTTCTAGTGTTATTTCCATTATGTGTAATGTCCTGTTTCCAATGTTGGGTTTTGTTTTTTCATGCATTTAAATACGTCAAGTCAAATGTTTATTTTTTATAAAGCATTCACATTTTGCATTTACACAATGCACAAGTTACCACATTTTGTTAATTGATAAATATAATAAATAAAAATAAATATAATTAAAAAAAATATATAATGTTTTTACAATAGACATGTTATTATTATATATATTATAGATAGATTATATTTATCAATTAACAAAATGCAAAGTGAGTGAACAGAAGAAAAATCTAAATCAAATCAATATTGGGTGTCACCTGATATTTGGTATATGATTAAACAACTTGAAACAGAAACAGCTGTGTAGGATGAAAAAAACTGGGTGAGAAACAGCCAAACTCAGATAACAAGGTGAGGTTGCGGAAGACAGTTTACAGCAACAAGACACAAGTTATACTCCATCAGCAAGGCCTCTCCAAGGCAGAAATTTAAAGGCAGACTGGGGTTTCCAGATGTGTCCAAGCTCTTTTAAGAAGCTGGGAAGAAATGGGCAGAAAAAAGAAACTTGCTGGAGCAGACAAAAGACAGGTCATGCTTAGTTCGGTGCAAGAATGAGTGTCTGCAGGCAACAGTGAAGCATGGTGGAGGTTCCTTGCAAGTT
>NW_024042344.1:0-18384 GCF_014851395.1 Micropterus salmoides | reverse complement strand
TACTACCACGCATGCATAGTAAGGTAAAACGGTGGGGAAAAGCGCTTTTTAAACCTTATTTTAGGATAGAAGTCATCATCAACTTTTTGAGCTATTTTTATCAGATTTTTCTGCTGATACTATACATTTAGTTTTTATTCCCAGTGACCAGTTGACCAGTGGAAAGTGTAGTCCTGGCTCCTCCCCATTCATTCAGATAGGAGCCTGGAATAACTGCCCGGAGGCTTGCCAAGATGGCTGCCAAATTGCAGGACTTGCCTGTAAGGACTTTGCAAACACAATAAAATACAACCACAAAAATGACCATAAAGTTGGCTCAACACCTGTCTAAATTGAACATTTTGCAATAAACTGGCATCTTTTCTTAGACGTGGTTTGGCTCAATCTGTTAGGGTAATAAACATAACTTCATTTCATATTTACACTACATTTCATACTTCATACATTATGGTTTGAGTTTCAAATATAACAGGACTACTAGTAAAATCCAAAAACTCCTACTACAACAAATCAGTCAAATCTTCAATAAATTCATTTATATCAGGGACCGAATACTTTGATAAATTGTCTTTTCACATTAAAATAATACAATAATATGTCAAAGATTTTGTCTTTCTCTTCTCTACTTTCCCTGATGAGTTAGTACTGTAACAACACACGTCAGTGACTTCTCACTGTCCCTCTGAGCAACTGTAGACAGCTTCTGTATTCATATGGTCTCCATCTCTGTGAAAACACCCTCTGTCACATACACTTTGATAGGATTAGCGTACAGCTGTGGGCAGGAATGTGGAAAACTCTATTTTGCATTATGTATTTCTGTGCGTGTGAGATGTTCTGAATTGACATGTGGGAGCTTAAATGAAATGTTTGCACAAATACCTCATACACCTCCTCATGGACATGTGATCAAAGACGATACCTTCTCCCTGTGGGGGTTGGCGATATACAGACAGCAGGGAGAATGTGCCAGAATGTTATGTACAATATATTGAGTTGCCAGTGGCTTGATAACTACTCGTAACCACTATCACAGCTGCCAGCTTTGAGACAAAATGATAAAACTGCGTCCTACTTTCTCTTTTTCCGCCCTAAAACGACTTATGAAAAGTACTGTTTGATAATACTCTGGCCTTCCTCAGCCATTCTTATCCGCCCCTCCCTTGCCATCCAGCCCTGTGTTTTCCCCCAAATAAAATTATTTCTTTTGTGTCCGTAATATATTCATAGCACAGGAAAGCAGGCAGAGGATCAAGATCAAGCAGCAGAATATCAAATAGAATAAATTCATGGGGCTGTGTTTGTTCTCTCTGTGCCAGACAAAAAAATGGGGAAAAAATCAAGCATATTTTATATATAGATACACTAACAGTGCTTGGAGGTTATCACTGTAATGCTCTAAAATCAAACAATCAATGTAGTTAATCATGTCCTCACCTGCTGATTGAGAGAAATGTTGTACTATTGTACTGTGTGCTACAGAGTCTGACTGTTCATGCTTTTATATTAAAGTGTTAAAATAAAAGATCATTACTTGATGATGAGGATTTGAAAGTATTTAATTATTAATACTAATAACTGATAATAATATAGAGTTATTTCATGTACAGTCTACAGTCAGACATAATCAGAATGATTTAGTAAGTAATGTATTTATATACTCAACTTAGGAAGAATAAAACAGCATAAAATAGAAATTGCATTGGACTTGGACTTGGCAAAATAACCCTACTATTCACTTGATTTATACCTCAGTAAACACTTTACTTTCACCTAGCGTGACAGGTATGTTGCTAGCGTTGTCATTGCTAGCAATTATGCTACTGTCTGTCTGTTGTATCACAGAATGCAACTGTAAATTATAATACCGGTAATACTGTTTTTTATGTTGTGGAATGCAGTTTTTTAGGCCGGAAAATAGTTGTGTATACTTAAAATCTGTGGTCTATTTATCAAGATAAAGCCAAATTCAAGATTTGTTCCTATGTTTTCTGACATGTGAGGAACATTACTGCCTAACAATCCGATGCCAAAAGTTATCATCTGCTAAAAACTGATTGCCGAGCGCTTTAAAGATATTTAAACTGATAAATCTAGGACACAGAGCAGATCAATACTACAGTATTGCTTATAATCACAGTACTATCATGCGTGATTATTCTATAAAAACAAAACAAAAACCATTATTGTGATTATTTGGTAACAAGAAACATTAAATTTTCACAATATATACCTTTGCTATTACCACCAACATAAAGTTATTTGTACTTACAGGGCTTCCAACTTTTTATTTAGTTTGGAGCGAGATTCTGTATTGGAGGTCGGTTCATTTTAGGCGTTCTGTGTCATTTCCCACCGCAGGGGTCGGGGTCATTGCTCTTAATGTGCATGCCACAGCCACATATATGAGTAGATGAAAAGCCAAGTCAATAATCATGGTCAGATCAAGATACTTACCAATCCCCAGACATGATAGCCCTAATTTTGAACAAACCTAAGAGTGTTCCCCCCAGAATCTATGTGTCAAACCAGAGACTCTATTTCTTTTAATTCTGGAGAATGTATGGAATATTATGCTTTATAATAAGCAAAAACGTAGGTTTTCCTTCATCAATGTAGGAGCTACTTATGTAGCAGTTCAAGGTTTAGTCCTAAAAGACGATGCAACTCCGACTCTGTTTGGGCCTGGAAATTCACAATCACAACCTGTAAGTATGCTTTATTGGTTGTGAATTATATTTAAAATAAACACGGCAATGTAACTTCACAGACTATTCAAGTGAGGAGTTGTTGTAAACGTTGTCTAACACAGCTAAAGTTATAACTACAATGCTAATGCTACACCTGATGTGAAAGCTACTGAGCAAACATTCAAATTGTTCGGCAATTTTTATGTAAAATTGAGTTGAAATATGGTGATTTTTGTAGTGGTTTATGGTAAGATGTGGAACATTGATGTTGTGTGGTTTTGGACTGGTAATAATTATACCATCTGCTAGGTTACGGTCGCAGTTTGAAGCGGCTTTGATTTGGATCACACTACCTTGTTTCTTATGACCCGCTTCTCTGCTTCTGATTGGCTAGTAGTCCTTACCTGGGAACTGCGCATGTGCAACTCCCAACAAAGATTTTGTACAAGTGAGATGCATCACTCTGTAGCTCAAGAGCGGAGCGTACAACACATAGGCTGAAAAGAGGAGCTGCAGCAATGTGCAGTATGAGGGGAAATATGGTGTTTTTTGAAAATTAAACCATGTAAACCTGTTCTGGTACAACCCCTAATTAAGATTTGGAACCTGAAAATGAGCATAATACCACCTCTTTAATGAAAGTACTTTCAGTTTGAGTCTGGACTAAAAGAGTTCCCAAACTCTTTTAGTCCAGCAGGGGTCAGCAACCTACGGCACGCGTGCCAGCGTGGGCTCGCATCGACATTTGAAGTGGCACGTGAGAAAGCAAACTCAATCCTACAATATTGACATATGCCGCTACGTTGTTAAATATTACATTTAAGTTAGTTAGGGTGTCAAAATGATAAAAGATAGAGAAAATAACACCTTATATTTAACACAGGATTAATCGTAGTACTTTATGATCCATGACCAGGTTGGCCAAACATAGGAGGCAGGTGTCATCCTAAAGTTTCTTGAAGGTCTTCAATACCACAAAAACGCTATTAGATTAATTTTCTGGCATCGTTATTGCATATGAACAGTGAAAAAAAGGTTATGAATGTATGGGAAATAACGATGATTAGCTAAATAAGTTTATTTATTATCATTGATGCACTCATCTACCAAAATTGAATTAGTAAATTTTAAATGCTTATTACAGCAAATATTGATACGTGATTCATTTAGATTCATTCTATTAATTACAAAACTACAAACAAGTTACAAAACTTGTAATCACTTGACAGCCCTATTTATTATATGTCTATTATTACAATTAAAAGGGTCAAACTTCAATTAAAATCTGACTAACTATCATTGCATAAATAATAATAAAAATAAATGACATGTGCGTTAACACACGCTGCTGGCACACTGGATGTCTTCATCTTTGTATATTGGCACTCATCACAGAAAAGGTTGCCGACCCCTCATATTTTTGCTAAAATAGGTATTGAGAAAATGAGACAAGTCATGTTATTTATATACAGAAGTTACTTTAACAAGGCGTCACAAAGCTCAACAACAAAATAGGAAGTTTTTTAGTGTCCAAAATTACCAAATGGCCATTGTAGAAACAATTCATATGAGTGTTGTCTGATCTGCCACCTCAATGGTTGAGGTTTGTTTAAGGCAACTAAAACCACTATGGTAGGAAAAGATGGGGGCCATGGTTAAAAGAAACTGATCTTAAATGTTGGAAAGTGACAGGATATGAACCCTGGCTTCACCTGACAAAGTCAGATGCTACCCAGCCTCCCCCCTAACTACTTTTGTGTCACTGTAACATTGGCCTGTCCTTACCAGAAAAACTGCATCTTATTACAAAGTTTTAAGTTAAATAACATTTCATAGGTGAGTTAAGTCACGTGACTTATGTTACTTATGTCACATGACTTATGTAATGTACTTATTTCAACCCAAACCATGATCTTTTCCCAAACCTAACCAACCTACCACTGTTTCACAACGTTAACCGGTAAACATTACATGACATATATAACATTATTAAGTTCTGGCACACATGTTGCCGGACTGCATTTTCCAACGCTCATACATGGCGTTTTGATAAATGGTTGTGTCGTTGTACTTTCTAACAATACATTTTGGGGAACAGTCGTATATGTTGTTTCTGGACATTGAAAATGTACCTATTTTCTTGTCTAGGAATGTTGACATGTTGTGTAACATCATGCTAGAGCTGCTCGATTAGGGCAAAAATCACAATCATGATTATTGCGGTCATAATTGAGATCACGATTATTAGCACGATTACTGACTGACTTAGGAAATAGCATGCATATATTGAACTTTTAAAATCGAATACCTCATTTCTTAAATGATTATGCATTATCCCAAAATCCCAAATAGCCCATGAAATAAGAAATAGTAACTCAGTATTGTTAACTTTAAACAGCGCAAGAGGATGACAGCAGCATAGTGTTTCCCCAGGTTGACTGCTCTAGGGGCGGATGGGCTGCGGGTGGGGGGCCTCCATGTTTGCCTGTGCTAGGCTAATTTCTGCAGTGTAAAACGCCGTGGGCTTAAGCTAATAACGGTGACTAGCAAGTTGTAGCAGTTATAATACCCTCATGTTGGCTCAAGCGCAACTAAACATGCAACATTCTTCTTCTAACGTACATATTCAACATAGTGATGAGTGTCTGCACTGCCTGAATTCTACCAGAAGTAGAACAAGAAGAACGTAGTGACGAAACGCGCTCTGTAGCACTGTTTGTCCGTTTTCAGCTACTGTAGAAACATGACGATGCAACATGACGATGTCCATGGAAGGGGGTGCCCCCGGTTATGGAGACAGATATTGCTCATTCTAAGGTAATCAAAACATAATGGTTTATTATGTAAGGTCTTTACACACCACTGAAAACATAGTAATGGATCTTATAGTGCATTTCTGTCAACAGATCCTCAGAAATATTACACACTGAACCTTCACAGGTACCCTGTGGAGTTTTTCTGTAAACAAACAAAAACATTTAATAATTTTACATTCATTGTTTCTCTCCAAAAACATTTTGTCTATCTTTGAGCTGTAACAAACATGTTGAATGCATTTCCTTCCTCATAAAACATTTGCTGAGCCGATTTTGGAAGTATTTTAAATCCATGTCCATTGTTTACACCCTTGTTTACTTGTAAGCAGTCATTTTCTCTGCACTCCACAGGGAACCTTTAATCCTTCTTTTAACCACTCTGAACATGATTAACATCATCTACAAGACACAGTAAATGTTATTGCTAATAACAGTACTGAAAAAGTACTGTGGGAGTGTATCTAAGCATTTCACGGACTTTACTGACATAAAATGGCCACTGGTGCTAACCGTTAATACACATTACACTGTACATTACTTGTGCTAATTGCTAATGCTAATATTAGCCCACAAATCACTAATATGGGCACTAGTGCAAGTTGCTAATGCTTATAATTTCAGCACATAAACACATTACAGCCCTACCTGTACATTCAAATTCCCACGGTATCCAACCACAAACCAATGTCCATAACGCTTGAGATTCTACTGTGTTGTCACCATAGCAGTTCTTACCTCTACTGCTTCTTTACTGTCCTAGCACAGACACACCGATAGTAATCTAATCCTGGCATACATAACAAATCCTCACAGTGTCATTTTCAAATGGGGGGATGGATATGCTTTGCTCTATAACATCATCTGCTGAAACAACTTATGGGCCACACATCCAAGAATAAATGTGAATAAAATGCCACTCTTAATTAGTCCATCTGGGAGCCCATTGATTCTGTGCTTCAGAGGCTTACGTGCAGTCTCTCCATCAATAACATGGATCATAGGGGAAACAATGCCAATACACATCTGGATGCCAATTAAGCTTCTGTCTCCATGGTGTGATGCTCTTCTAGTCATGTCATCACCTGCATTAATTACTTAATTTTCCATTCATTTACTGTATTAATTCATCTATTTATCTATCATTAATGACCCTGTTTGTGGAGGGACCGAGCGGCCTTCGCCTTGCTTCTAATTAGCTTATCAGAAGAATCAATCTGATTTCTTTTGATTTGGTTTAAACTGGCCCACAACAGCCAGACTCTACACATCCCTTGATTAGTAATGGCAGGAACAGTCTAAATATAGAAATCTCAACTCTGTCGGGGTAAAGTTGGGTTCCCACAGAAGAGCAGTTTTCAGAAAGAAAAAAAAAACCCATTTACAACACTACCTTTGAACTTTATGCCTATGAATTCTTTTCAAGTCCTTTTTTAAGCCGAGGTGCACCCCAGTTCTTGTGGGTCTTTGATATAGTGCCTCTTTGACTCCCAGATCAGCAGGAAAGTAAGGTGTGAACCTCACCTAGATCAGATTTGTTTACTGTAGGCCGTTGTAACTTCAGAGACAGGGGCTGGAGTTCTATACGCTTCATTGTCACTCTACCTGGAAAGGAAATCAGACAAATGTGGACATCAAATTGATTGATGTTCTTTCCAAATGCTGATCTTCAGGCCTAATGTGGAAGCTTGTTTACTGTGTCATGAATAATGTGATTTTGAGGTATGTTTGGCAGGGATAGCAACAATCCCACCTAATCGTGTTTCATAAATGTCAGGAAAATTTACAAGACAGGGCCTCTGTGACCGAACGACTGCAGAGAAAAGGCTCAGCGGGGAATCGGAAAGAACTCTGAGCACGTACAGCAAAAAGGTTACTCGTTTTACAGGGATTGCTGCTTTTCCCATTTGACATTTCGTTCTGATGATGATGACTTTAATGTGAGTGATGTGATAATGTCAAGGATCTTCTGCTGTGTGGCTGAGGAGTGGCATTCAAGGTCCTTGCTTTCGAATCCATTCAGTATCAAAAGATGATTCACCGCCCACATGTGTAAATTACGAACAACAGACATGCAAACACAGACATGACCACATATAAAGACATACAGCTGGCAAAGGTTCATCATCTTTTGGTTTAAAAACATTGCAAGGTCGTAGTTCGCTCTCTGTAACCTTCTGAATTTGGACTACACTTTATTGCACAGTGCTAATTACTATTTAAAAACTTACTTCCCTTGAGGGCTTTTACCTCTCTTGAAACTCACTGGGTGCCTCCCTGGTGTCTGTATGAAAGATTTTGTCTATAGTACCAAAGAAATCTCTCCAAAGCAAACCTTTTTACCACTAGGGCAATGAGAGTGCAGATATAAAAACAAAAACATAGCTCCTCCATGTCCAATCTGTCTTGGGATGTATTATTGATGTGGGACTTTTTGTACCTGCTGTAGACTGTGCTCCAGACAGGGATATACTCACTAACTCTAACCACAGTTGAACTGCTGTAGTCCTTTTTGCGGCTACCTCCATTAGAGTTAGAAGTAGTCCCTCGGGTGTTACACAGAGAAAGAACCTGGAGGCTTATGGATCTCCATAACTAAGCACCAGTAAGTCACATCATACTAAAAGCAGCTTGACAAGGAACGTAAATCACTGTATTATTAAAATTCATAATGAGAAGCCAAACTCCTATGAGATTACATTGTTTCACCTTTGAAGCCAGTTCTTTTGCAGCCTTATTAACCTCTGCAGTTTTTAATGTTTATACAGTGAACCGGCACTTGCAAACTCCTGAGAGCCCAGAGCTCAACCCTCAGTCTTCAGCTGCTGACTAAGGGGCGGGGCTTTCCAAAGCCATTCAACCATCAGACAAGTAGTTCTCATCGAGTATACTGGCCCCTTAAACGCTTCACTCAAGTACCTGAGGGTTAAGTGCTCCAACTCACTGGCAGCTCTCTGGTATTGTGCACTGAAAAAGCTCTTTGGTTATGGTTAGGAAAAGACTCAGTGTCAATACATCATGTCTTATCTTTCAAATCAATTTTGAATTTTTAAATATTTAACCACAACCATTCTCTAACCTTGACCAAGCGCTGTGAGTGTACCGTAGAATAGTTTAATTGTGCTTTAGTCACTACAGGGAGATTGGTAATTAGTAGGACAGAAATTAAATTTATATCTGACTGGATTTGATTAACTATCTAATCTACTGTCAGTGATTATCTGATGTAGATTATTATATTAAAAATGTTGATATATAGAATTGAGCATGCAAGTCTACAGTCATATGTAACATTACTGACATTACTATGGATTTTTTGAGTGTTTTCATCATTCTTATTATGGTTAACCTTTTTCCATTTATATCAGAAATATACTTTAACTTTGATTGGAGGAACCGTTTCTTGAGTCAACAAAAATGCAATCTAAGTTGGGAGGTCTGCTAAAGTGTTAGTTTGGGAAAAAAGGTTGTTTTTTTCCTAAGCCACCCTATGGCAATGCCATATATTTGTCATGCATTGTTATATAACCAGCCACCTACTTTTAGATTGATTGCTGTGTTTGGCACAAATATTCATGGTCTTCAGACACTTAATTTTGACACCCACACCTAAACTTTAAAAAACAAAAGTAGAATGTGACACAAATCCTAAGTCACTGAATTAATAAACAAAAATTAGTTTCTCAGTGCTTTTTAAGGGCAGTCAGTCTCCATATTCAAATTAAACAGCCACTTTGGGATTCAAACTGCCAAACTTCTCATCACAAGCACGCTCATACTTCATATTTCTAGGCTAGCGTCCCCAGTGAAACCCAGAACTGCTTTATAAATGAATAATGCACATAAAAAAACTTAATAGCAAATGGCATTCCACGTGGAGCTGGAATACAGGGAAAACAAAGAGCTCAGGAGGATAGATTAAAATGTGCTTCTTTATATTTAGCCACTTGTAAGGTGAAGCTCATTACCGTTGATAGTCTCAAATAGGCTAACAATTCACCCCTGTTGCCCCCCTATTTGAATTACATTAAGACGACTGAACCTCTGTCAGTGTAATTGATGTTTCTCACATACTGCTGTTCATGGTGAGTAATGGGAATCTTCTCTCTCCATCCTGTAAGGGCTCCTCTGAGAGCCCTAATGGCATCTGTGATGGGCAGCTGACTGCTAATACTCTCATCTCTTTGTTACTTATGGAAACTGGAGTGACATTTTAGGCCGTGCCATCTCAGCAAGATCTCGGTAGAAAAAAACACTTACGGCACAAGTTACATAATGCAAATAGTCTTACATTTTCCTTCAATAAGCAGTTGAATGTGTAGGGGGTTGATTAATTATCCTTTCCAAGTACCTTCTGTATCCCTTTTCCCAGCTTGGATAGCCTATTTGGCAGTACAGTTGTCCAGAGGGAGGAAGGATGAGCCACACAGTTCCGCTTTATTCCTTCAAGGGTCTAACCTGTGTTTAGAGGACCCAACCCCCACCAGGAATAACGGCTGCTGGAAGGTAGACATGTTTGAAGTGTAAATATCCCACAGGTCAAAGACTGCAACTGAGAAGTCAGATAACAGCATATTTTTATCCATGCAAAAACAACTTTGATTTATTTCACACACTTTATTCTTCCCAGACTGCAGACAATGTTAGGGATCTGCCAACGTTGGATATGAGTAATTTTCTTATTTTTATGGCGTTGGTTTGAAGCTATATTAAGAGCAGTCAGGTTGCAAGTGTTTGCTTGGTAAACAGAAAGTCAGAAACATGGTCTGGAAGTTACAGAAGCTGTCCTGCAAATAAAATGTCACTGATTTGGAAAGAAAATCCTCTGTTTGAATCTGGTTTCTATCATCATGTGAGGGTGGGAAGGATGCTGAATTGGCCAAATGGCAAACTAAACAGTCAAAGGCGAACTGCTTTCAGTGCATGATCTTTCTTTGATATGATTCTTTGAACCATCGGTGGTCATCATCTGTGATCTTGTCAAGCCCTCAAGTGAGCCAGTTAAGCCAAAGATCCCATAATTCTGGGAAAATTGTTGTGAAGCCGACCCGTGGAGACTTGGCTCAATTAGTATTCATTAGAAAGGCTCCCAATGAGCCTTAAACACACTCATTAGCAGAGGATGGCCCAAAGTAAATGTTTGAGGTTAAATATTTAAAGGATACATCCTGCTAATTTCAACATAAGGCTGTAATTAAGCTTTTGGCAATTTGACTTCTGATTTTGTTAAAAATGTCTTCACTTAATTCAGAGTGGAACCTGTTTTATCAATGGCAAATTAATTAACACATGTCCTTTCAACATAATTACATTCACTTTGCTACTTTATATATATTGTAACAGATATACAGAATTGATTCATGTTTTCAATAGTTATAGGACTGAAACATGTTGTAAAGTCCCTTTGACTTGTTTATGTGCAACAACATTGCCTTGTTTACTTTGTTTGCTACCAGTCTTCTACAGTCTACATGTCATATCAGAAGAAACACAGAAACTGACTCTTTGCCTGAACTTGAAAGCCGTGTTTGCACATTGAAACTCCCACGTATATAATGTATTGTGTATTTTCTACCATTTTACATGTAACTGTAAAACACGTGAGACAGTACACTCGATACTGTACACTCGATACTGTGGCTGAACGTGTCCCGTGTAGACACCGACAAAGCACTGAAGATGCTGTTCTGCTAACGTGTTGCACTAGGCGTTCGTCACATGTATTGCTTAATATCAGACATATTTCTGGAATATATAGAAATGTGAAGTTTATTCGAGTGTTATAATTATTGTGTTGAAAAGACTTGTTTAATTACTTGTTGGAAATTGGTCCAATGCGTATATTGGGGAGCAGTGTCCTGGGTGCATGGAACCAAATAGTATACAAAGTGTATACCACAATTCTTTGGTGCTTTTCTGGTAATGTTCCTGTTCCCTATCCCCCTCTGCTAAACACTATTATGGAGCCAACCTCCCAAAGAAAATAAAGTGTGACCTTAAGTAGAGGGTGAGTGGACCATCAGTTCCCTGAGGTGTACGTGCTGGTCATGCAAGCTCCCTCCTACTTCTATACTGTACATCACACATCTAACAACCGCTGTCCTAAATTACCAGTGTAGAGCACTCAAGACATAAGAGCACTCAGACCTCAGAGGAGGATAATTGATCAAATAATCATGGGTTTGGCGCTCTGCTCATGTTCCAACGCACACCAAAGCTGGGGAAATGCTATATTTTACTTTAGCTGTGGGCATATGAGAAACTGACTTGCCTTTACTCTAACCCTCCCTGTGGGAATGTCACAGTGTGCACACTGCAATATTGTAGTTAACAGATTAGCAGGTCGTGTACTACTATGAATCTATTCAAAGAAACCCGCAAAAAACGAAGGAAACGCCAACATAGATGAACAGCGAACAATGTAATTTAGGGCCAAATCTGATGTTAAACAAACAGAGATGCAGTGCTGTGACCTTCATAAAGGCTGGACAGTTGCTTCAGAAGTAAACAGTACTGCAACCGATAAAATGCATTGGGGCAAAGGTGGAGAAGTTTAGAGAATAAACACAAATTAATAAGAAATTATCTGGTACACAATACGTACGTCTATTTGCATTTGGGAGGGGAAAGGAAACCTGAAACTTCTTTTGCCTAACTAAATATTAATTTGTTGTGTGAAACACTTGTAACTCCAACCTCCTTCCAAGCATTTTTTGGGGAAGTTTCATGCTGCAGTTTGGCTGTAGCTCACGAGTTTAGCAGGTTGGCCATTATTCACATGAATGGATAGTTTGATTGCTGGTTAGTAAAACGAACCCAGTATTCAATTCCAGGGATTATAAAACATGCTTGCTCACTGGCATGCCCTGACTTACTGGGACACTTAAATGGGATACAACCATCATCATTAATGTTATTTGTAACATCTGTGCATTTCCTGCTATGACAATTCAAATTGTCTGCTTTGAGAAAGGCGTAACTGCTGGTGAACTCACATGGTTTACAGTAATGGAACTGTTATGTTATTATGTTATAACCCCGGCTCTCAGGCCGCAACAAAGAAGAAGGATGCAACTCAGGTTTAACAAAGATTAAAAAATTTATTTAAAACAACCTGAAAAAAAAAAGAACAATGTGGCAGAGCGGTGTGGAAGGTGCAAGCACCGACACTAGCGTCTGGGCGGGCAGGCCTAAATAGGTAGGTGCTCCTGATCTCCTTACACAGACAGCACACAGTACAGAGGCCCAACACCTAGACCTCTAGGGGCCTTATGATCTGCAAAGACCACCACAGGCACACAGCTGACACATGAAAATGCTGCAAAGCCAAGACCAAAGCTAAGGTTTCCTTTTCAATAACTGAATAATTCGGCTGGTGTTTGTTGAATTTCCTTGAAAACAAACAGACTGGCTTGTCAACCCCAAAATCAGCCTGCAACAACACTGCACCCACATAGCTAGCATCTATATCAAGTCTGAAATCCTTTTCCCACTGAGGAGCACCAAAAACTGGAGCATTACACATGAGAGCCTTCACACTCTCAAACGCCTTCTGAGACTCTGCGGACCAAACATATTTAACATTTGCTTTCAACAGGTTCGTGAGAGGAGCAACAACTGTAGAAAAATTCCTACAAAAACACTGGTAATAATCCACAAGCCCCCAAAAAATGCATGAACACCTTTTTAGTTGGAGTTGGGGCATATTCATCAATAGCCTGCACTTTTGCCCGCATATAAATACAAACCAGTAGGTGTAATAAATGCAGACATCTCTCACGCCCTTTCTGACAAAGGGACCTGCCAGTAGCCTTTCAATAGATCAAACTTACTCACAAAACTAGCAGACCCTACTTAGTCAATGCAGTCTTCCATATGGGGAGTCGGAAAACAGTCTGGTTTTGTGACATTGTTTACCTTCCTAAAGTCTGTACAAAATCTGGGAGTGTTATCGGACTTTGGCACAAGCAGACAAGGTGATGACCAACTGGAACTGGAGGGCTCCGCGATACTGTTCTGCAGCATATACTTAACCTTAGCATCCAAATGTTTACGTTTCTCCGGGTGAACACGATAAAACCTCTGCTTAATCGGTTTACAATCCCCGACATCTATATCACGCTCAACCAAATGTGTGCGGGAATGGGTATCTCCAAAAAGACATGGATATTGCTTGATCATGTCAGCTAACTGGCTACACCGAGATTCCTCTAAATGGCTTAACAAGCCATCCAGATTCCACATTGACTGAGTACGTAAGCCGACCATATAGCACCGCTTCATCTGGGCCTAACAAATCCTCCTCCCCTTGACCTACTACAGCCTGACTGGACAGAGATACAGACAAGTAAGCTGGATGCACATCAGAATGCTGTGCTTCAACTGACTGCTCTACACAAGAATAGTATGGTTTTAGCAAGTTGACATGACAGCTGAGTAGACAATCTATGACTGGGAGTAGCAATCGCATAATTCTGGTCCGACACCTTCTTAACCACTGAGTCTGACCCTGAAAACTTTGTCTGAAATGGAGAAGTAATAATGGGCAACAGAACAAGCACCCAGGCAATCTCCAGGCAAAAAGACACAATCCTCAACTCTGCGGTCATAAAATTAATCATTTTGTCCTGTGCAGATGCCAAATTGTTTATAGCCACTTCCTGGGTTTTATAAAGCCTATACCAAAAAAACATTTACATAGTGAAGAAGTTGTGGGGCAGCTGGACCTCTTTCCACTTATCCTGCAGTAGTGCTAAAGGACCTTATGGCCAAAAACAAGATCATTAGGGCTAAACCCTGTAGTCTCCTGGACCACCTCTCTGGCAGCCAGCAGCAACCATGGCAGACCCTCTTGCCAGTCTGTTCATCTGTATACAAAATGCACACAACATGGACTGGATGAAAACGCCAAGGCACCTTGGCTCTGGGCGTGGTAAGCAGACGCCTGATTGTGCTCAATGTGCAGCTGCTTCAAAACCTGTGTAAATAAGTGTAATGTAAAATTGGAGCCCTGATCAGACTGAATGACCCTGGGGACAAAGATGGAAATAAACTGATAACGTACGTACCACATACCTGGCTGTAATTGTGCGTAAAGGAAACGCAGCTGGGTACCTAGTGCTCTGGCACATCACTGTTAACAGATAACTCGCACCCCCTTTAGATGGCGGCAATGGCCCCACACAATCAATGATCAGATGTTCAAAAGGCTGACCTATAGCTGGTATTTGACATAGCAGAACGGGTTTTGAACTCTGATTGGGTTTGCTGGTTAACTGGCATGTATGGCATGACTTTATGTAAGCAGAAACCTCCTTTAGTCTGGGCCTAAAGAAATACCTCAGGATGCGGTCATATGTCTTTCTGACGTCTAAATGGCCAGACTCATTGTGGGAAATCTGCAACACCATACTATGAACACTGGAAGGCACAACAACTTGGTAAATTGGTTCACCAACAAAATGCTCTCCTTGAGGCACCCACTTTCTCATCAATACATCAATCTGGACAAAGTAACACTGTGCATGGCTTTTCACCTTGCCATAAGGATGAGCAATCTCCCGCAGACTCTTAAGAGAAGAGTCAGCCTGCTGCTCTGCCACTAACTTACTATGATAAACAGACCAGGCAACCTCAGGACATGTTACATCATACTGCACAGAAATCTCATCATTTTCGGTGGAACTTGTCTTATCTGACTCTGCATGTTTCATTGCGTGTGTCACAGCGCAAGCTCTGAACGCCTCTGGAAACTCCCTTTCACTGTCATCAAGGCCACTGCTCACCAGGGGAACTGGAGCAACGATAGCTGGGGATGCAACATTGCCCCACACCCGACTACCTGCTATATATTTACCCAAAATCATGGTAATACCAACCACTGGCAGAGCTGGACGCACGCCAATTGCCACCTCCCCCTGAAACAGATCACAGGACAACATCATTTTAGGCAGCGGGTACACGCAGAATATTCATGCCCATTCCGAGCACAGGTATATACAAACCCATGTTGGTCTCCTCTGAAAATGGTAAGGCTGACGCTAAAATAAATGAATCAAAAGCACCAGTGTCGCGCAGTATTTTTATGTACACTTTCCCATCACTCCCTACTAAAGAAACAATACCATCTGAAATAAAAGGCAAGTATAACTGCGGCTCAGGGCTAGACATTGAGCATTCATTAAACCTGGGAACAAGCCTCAAAACAAAGAGTAAGGATTTTACGCTAAAGGTACCCTTCAGCGTCTGTATGAAACGCCCCCGTTTCCTACGTTGCAGCAACACAAGGGAGGGAGCCGGTCAACATGCATACATTCACTGACTTAGGTTTAGGTACTAACATTTCTGATGGTTGTGGTAAGGGTAGGGGCTTCGGGGGGCTGTCAACACCTTTATCACGAACGTAGCTGCACTTCCGGTCTGTATGGGACGCCCCAAGAGCATCTCATACAGACCAAATAACTACGCTTTGTCACTCTTTCTCAAATCGTCGGTATATGACGCCCTGAGATGAGAACAGGCTGACCTGCACTTTCATCTTTAACAAATTAATTTTTAAATTTGCTCTTACGCGCTCCTTGATCCTCTTATCGCCAACATCAACCTTGTAATAGTCAGCTATTTTAACCAACTCATCCCTTGAACACTCATCTAGAAACTTCTCGGCTGGGGCCTCAACAAATGCCTTTACAATGTCATCCACACAAAAAGTTAGAATGCACAGTGCAAGGATCCACCAGTGTGCGCAAAAGGCCGACGTAGCCTCTAAACGGAGCTTCCCCGCTAGATAACTACCTAACCTGCCCAAGCAAGCAATTTCACGGTTAAAAGACGTTTAATAGACGTTGAAAATGGGTCTAGGCTAAATTTGGGCTGTCAGTGAAAGTTTGGTAGATGCCTAACCACAGTCCAAGAATAGACGAAATACACAGCTTTTGAATGACTACATATCTACCTCTAATAGACAACAGAATAGTGGCTAAAGGATTTTTTACTCAAACATAACAGGTTCTCATAAATGGTAATCCGTCCAAACAAATTAAAAAGGATTACAACATAGACAACATGAGAAAAATATAAAGGAATATTGATATAAATACAAAACCGTTTTTATGAAAATAAAACCATTTTAACATGCAGTAATAAAAACAAATAATTACAAAATAAATGGGTTGGCTACATCCAAATCTAGATCTTCATCTATGCTGCTACTTGATGCAGCAAGAGCAACAGATGGGTCTCTCGGGTAAATGGGATCCATGACTGTTGAGTATGTAAGAATGTGAATATAAGTAAACATTATAAGTGACTATGTTCACTGGTTTAAGACATGACTACGATCAACAAATGATTTAAATTGAAAATGCAGTATATTTCTAATTATCATTCTACTGAAGGTAAAAAAACTATTTTTATTTAATTTAGTTTTTCTTCTATAATTTAAAACCCTTTATTTATTACTACCCATTTCTCTCTATGGAAAATATAAGATACTTGACAGGACACGTTTTAGCCATCATGTTGCATTAGACCAACCAAATAGACAATTGGGAAAGCTGCTTTTATTCTTTTGAGAGCGCTATGTGCTGTGAACGTAAGTGTTCTGTTCTGAATATTTATTGTTGTGCTTTGCTGACTGTATGCTGGATAATTTGGAATAAATATTTGGTGTCAAAAGCTCATATTTTCATATCATAATGATCTAGTGACTTAAATATGTGTGGCTTTCATAACAAATTATAATTTTATAGGTAAGGTCGTACATGTTTCATGTTCACCCCCTCTGAATTCAAATAATATAATGTAAGAGTTTAAGGTCACGAGGTAACCCGTGGGTATCATGGAGTTACAGTAACATTAAGTTACACTTGCATGCAGCATGTTAAGCTAACCGCAACGTGCCTTACTCTACACTGTTAACTGCTGAAATGTCACGGTTCCTACACGTTAATAATGTCAATAAAGACGACATGTCAAACAAAAGAGAAACTTACAAGACTAAATGTCTTTTCGCTTCCAGTGTTTACAGTAAACTCTCGCATGCTGCTCGCTGAAAGGCCGAAGTCGTAACGTATCCCTTATTTAACTTTAAAATAGGCACCTTTCATGAAAAAACACCTAAAATAACATACCCAAATGAATCAGGAATAACTCCTCAACCATTTGGTCTAGATACATAATTCTGGTCTCCTTTGAAAGTCAGAAGCTAAGGAATATAATCCATTGATATTAATATATTATTTTACCATTTCACACTACATGGAGATGCAATAAAGAATAATCTGATATTTTCATCCTTGCCTGGTAAAAAAAAAAAAAGCTATATTTATTGCAATAAACCAATCAAAACCATCATAAGGAAGCTTTTAATGTAACGGAATAATACAGTTATTACACCTAGAATGCAATTGTAACTGTAAATCTGATGAAATAAACTAAGTTTTCTCATACATTTTCAAAATATACCGGTGAATGTCCATATTTTGGCAAGATTTACTGTTTAAATGTTGACTTTTATTGGTAGATAACTTTAAAATACCTTTTCTGTCCATACAACCAAGTTACAAATGACAAAACATTGAAATATTGATAAAAACAGTGAGTATTCATCAACATTCCTGTCACCAAAAGCACACCCATGCTTTACAGGCCTGTAGATTGAGAATAGTAAATTGCATTTTGTTTGATTAAAATGAAAGTTAATGCAGTGAACGTTACAGCGAAAATAAATATATTTAAAATGTTTCAAACGTTCGCTTGCATTTGATGATATGATGTACTACACCTCAACAGTGCACGGGTGAAAACTACAGTAACCAATTTGGACTGAAACAGGGCTAAGCCAAGCCCTATTAGACCACTGATTGCCTCCATTTCGCCGG
>NW_024042343.1:0-36217 GCF_014851395.1 Micropterus salmoides | reverse complement strand
GAGTCCAAGGCTCTGGCGCCACTTAATTGACTCAGAGCGGGAATGAGCAATGTTAGGATTTAAAACTGGCTGAACTCTCTCCCGGTGTGGCGACATCCCTGACTTCCCTTCCCCAAAGCTAGGCCTCCTTTGCTCAGTTCTAGCAGCCCCTGCCCCGTCTGCTGGCTCCAAAAGACTGGGGCAGGACTGGACTGAGGACAGACGTGATTGTGCACCAATAGTAGAGACGTCTGGTAGCAAACTCTGTGAGGTTGGAGGAGGCTGACCACTCAGAGGAGATTGTCCAGAGAGACTGACGCTTTTTCTTGGAATTTCAGCCAGCTGATTTTCCTGTTTAATGTCTTCTGCTTGGAGACAAAAGTGCCGTTCCTCGATACATCTCCATCTTTACTTTTTTCTGCAGTGGAAACTTTTGCCTTTTCAGCCAGAAACCTTCTGATCTCTTGCTCAATGCTATCATCGCTGCTACTGAACTGCTATCTTCTTTTATCTGAAGAGCAATCTGAGTATTGTACAGCAACGTGGTGCTGGGACCCTCAGTTGCTTTAAATTTCTCTATTTCTCCTCCATCCATGTCATGATACTCATTTTCTCTCTCTTTATGTTGTAAAAATGTCTTTTTACTCAGTCCAGTCTTGTCTTTCATGTCATCCTTAGTCTTCTGTACTTTTTCAAAGCACTGCGCTTGGAAATAGGATCAGGTTTAAACTTTTTGGTCTGTAAAGCATTTCCTAGAAGCGGTTCTTCATTCTTGAGGCACTTCTTTGATTTCCGCTTTAAGTCTCTTGTTTTTTCTTTGACTTCTTTTTTGTCTTGAGCAGGTCTTTTATAGCAGTGTCTAGGTCCTCATCACTGTCTAGCGAGCTGCTTTTGTCTCCACTTTGCTCTGTGTCATGCAATCTAGCTATTGGGGGTGTTTGACTTCTCTGGGAAAATACCAATGGGTTTGATTCTTTTTCATTGTTATCTGTCCTTGACATGGTGGAAATGCTACCGTTTTCCTCTTTATGTTTCTTCTCTGTGTCAAAGACAATCTTGGAGGTTTTCTTTGGGTTGCAACTTGTTTTGCTTTCACGTCCTCTGATTCATTTATACTATGAGGCTCTTGAGTCGCAGGAGAGCTGTTCGGCTGTTTGTGCATTTGGGCCTTCTGCTCCAGAAATTTCCTGATTTCCTGCTCTATGCCATCTTCACTATCAATGGAGCTGCCATTACTTTCTTCATCTGGGCAGTTATCAGGAAGGGAAGATTGCAAAGAAGTTTCGGTGGGGGCACAATTGCTAAGGCCGACACTGTGATGGAAGGCCCCAGGCATAACGGTTTTCGAAATGTCCAGTATTGCCTCAGCACACATGAGCTCTGCAGTTGTATTTACCTTTGGTGGGGCAGGGGTAGGTTGCTCCTTAAGACTTTCTACTTTAAACAATAGCAATCCATTTCCTTTCCCCTTCGAGCTGTTTGAAAGCGTATTCTTGGGTACAAAAACAGATGAAGGAGGAGGTTGAGCAGATTTTCCTTCTTTCTCTGTTCTTGTCTTTTTCTTTCTCAGTTTGTGTTTCTTCATGTTTTCCGCACTTCCAACAGCATGTATTAATGACTTTCTAAAGGGTTTTTGCCTATGTAAGAATGGTTTCAGGACACTCTTCTCCTTGAGCTGCTCAAGCTGGTAGCAGCGAATAGCTTCTTCAATACCATCGTCGCTAGTGGAGTCAGACTCCTCTTTGAATGCATGAGGGCTGAAAGCGTCAGTCTTGTTCTGCTGCTCCTTTTTCTCCATCTGGTATTTTTGAATGGCCTCCTCAATGCCGTCATCACTACTGGAATCATTTGAGTTTTCCTCCACCTTAACTGTGACTGGGCACTTGACTTTGTTGAAGAGGCTGATTGTTTTAGAGGGACTCTTTGCCTGTTCTTTGGACAAGACTGAAGTTACAGTTGTGCTTTTATTTGAATCCAATTTCTTAACTGTGTTGTCATTTAGGGAGGCCTTGTTTTTGATATGCTTTTTAATCGGTACAACAGCGGGTGCTGTGAGAGTCTCAGCTTTGACACTTTTTGGAAACTGGCTAGTGGCAATCAGAAATGTATTGTTGTCAGAGTTCTGTTTGGAAACCTCAGGAATAGGTGGATTTTTCCTGGGAATTTTGGATGATTGGAGAAAGTTGAAGCATGGTTCCCCCTGACGTTTGTGATCATCCTTCTCCTTCAGGTATTCCAGTATTGCCTCCTCAATTCCTCTGTCCACAGAATCATCGCTGTCAGAGTCACTGCTCTTGTGGTTGATTGGGGAGGAAACATATGCCTGTTGATTTTCAGTGGGACCTTTAGTTTTGGACTTGGCTCCCACATAAGAAGCCATTGCGACCTTGCAGACTTGGGGGTGACCTTCCTGTCCCGATAGCATATTTCCCGCAATGTCGTCGCCCATCTCGAGTGAGGACTGGGTGCTCCTAAGGCTCTCTATGATCATCTGGACCTTATCTGAGATAGGTGTGCCTCTGGTGGACAACTCTGTGTCAGAGTCATTGAAGCAGATTGGAAGGCTATAGCCTCCAGGTGGACCACACGTTCTCCATTCCGTTTGCGTCACTGCGACAGGAGGTACATTCATCAAGTACATTCTACTTAAGGAAGGTGAGGTCCTGGACCATTGGAGTGCGGCTGCCTCCGAACAAAATCACATTGTTCAACCTGAGAAGAAAACAAAGAAACGGTGACAAGCAAGTCAAACTACATTGATAATTAAAGCCCATAAGTGTAGAATTTCTGTGATTCATCTATCAAATTATTCTGATGGCATATATTATTATTCATTGTGTCCAACGTTAGATCCTTTTGTAAGACCTGTGAATGACATCCATTGTGTAACTGGAATATTGCAAGCTGATCCATCCAAAAGTATTAGTCCAAAAGATCTCCAAATTTACATTTTGTCCAACCTTGTACAGACTAGGTTTGGGAGCCAGGTATGGGCTCTTGAACACTCCCTTTTGTGGTTGCTTACAGGTGTCGTTGGACAGATACGTTTTTTCCTACTCAGCCTCTTGCCGTCTACATTTTAATTTTTAGATAGTCGCCAATACTAGGGATGTCACGAGACCTGATACGCCGGTACAAAGTCGATGCCAAAGTGCTGAAAACATGCGGTGCTTGTTTTTCTACAGTAACGTGGGTACCAGGGATCCAACATGTGGAAGATGGCGACAGTTGCAGCTGTAGTACTAAAAGTAATGGATTCTGTTGGGCCCCATTTGATCTCTGTTTTCAACAGCTCCCTATCTACTGGTTGTGTCCCTGATTATTTTAAAACGGCTTGCGTGAACCCACTTTTAAAGAAACCTGGTTTAGATCCCTCCCTCCCACATAATTTTAGACCAATTTCAAAACTGCCTTTTATTGCAAAGATTCTAGAAAGAATTGTGTCCAAACAGCTGCTCACTGTACTGGAAAATAACAAAATATTTGAAAAGTTTCAGTCTGGTTTTAGGAAGTTCCACAGCACTGAGACTGCCCTGCTTAAAGTCACCAATGTCTGCTGATGAAGGCATGTGCTCAGTCCTGGTACTCCTGGACCTTAGTGCTGCTTTTGACACCACTGATCACAACATCATGTTAGACAGACTGAGGCACTGGGTGGGGATCTCTGGTACTGCCCTAGAATGGTTTTCATCCTACCTGTCAAATAGGAAGTTTTGCGTGTCTGTAAAAAAAACATGTCTCCTCGTTCTGTCCAGTTAAATATGGTGTGCCTCAGGGGTCGGTCTTAGGACCCATTTTGTTTTCCTTGTATCTGCTTCCCCTTGGACATATTATCCATAAACATGGCATTTCTTTTCATATTTATGCTGATGACACACAAATATACTTGCCCGTCAGATCCACAGACCCTGGAATGCTGAGTTCACTTAACAACTGCCTTTGTGAAGTTAAAAAATGGATGTCAAATAATTTCCTCCAGCTGAACTCAGACAAAACAGAAATCCTGGTCACCGTGTCCCAGCAGATGGCAAATCAAATACTGCCATCTGCTGGTTCCCTAGTAAATCACATTAAGCCTGTGGCAAAGAACCTTGGTGTTTGGTTTGATAGTAATTTAAATTTTGAGCAGCACACCACAAAGCTTGTTCAATCATGTGTTTATCAACTTAGAAATATAGCAAAAATTCGATCTATGTTAACTTTTAAAGGACACTGAGACCATTTTACACGCCTTCATCTCATCACGCCTGGATTATTGCAACAGCCTTTTCACCTGTTTAACCCAAAAATCTATTGATCGACTCCAGACTGTCCAGAACTCAGCTGCCAGGCTTTTAACCAGAACAAAGAAATATGACCACATTACTCCTGTTTTAGCTTCATTACACTGGCTCCCTGTATGTTTTAGAATTGACTTTAAAATTCTATTGATCACTTCATGGCCTCTCGCCTTGTTATATTTCTGACCTTTTAGTCCCATACACACCAGCACGCACCTTGAGATCCTCGGGCAGAGGTCTGTTGTCTGTTCCAGAGTCTCGACTGAAAACTAAAGGGGACAGAGCGTTTGCTGTCAGGGCCCCGAGGCTCTGGAACAGCCTGCCCAAGGAAATCAGGTCGGCTGAGTCAGTGAACTCTTTTAAGTCCCTTCTTAAAACATACTTTTATAGGAGAGCCTTTCCCGACTTTATTTTATCCCTTTTGTTTTATTGTATTTTACTAATTTTAGATTTATCTGTATTTTAGTCTTTTCAATGTTTTCATGCTTTTATCTTGTATTGTTTTTATATTATTGTCTCTTGGGTATTATTGTCTTTACACTTGTTAATGCACTTTGTAACTTGTTTTTGAAAAGTGCTCTACAAATAAGATTATTATAATAATAATAATAAATAATAATAATAACAGCTCCGCCTCGACTCATCGAAAAGAAAAACAGAAGAATTATGTATGGAAACCTGGGTGGAGTTAATTTAATACATTTGTCGGCTGTTATCGTCAATAGTTCCATGTCCAAGCCTCGATTTAACCACCCTTAAACATTTCACACCTGTGAGTTTGTGTGTATGTATATATATAAAGTTAAGAAAACTGATTTATTGATAAATTATGCACATTGGAAGGTTGTAATTTCAATAGCTTGCTTACATCTAATCACCTCTAATCTGCCCTGGACATCCTCTCACAACCTTTAAAGCTATTAGTTGTTTTTTGTAATGTTTTTATTAAAAGGAGTGTGTGTTGAAGTACATGGGTTTTGTTTTTGTTTTTTTACCCTGGTATTGAATTGGGTATCGAGAATCGTGGAATATCACCGGTACCGGTTAACCACTGGGATCAAGGAAATAATATCTCCCCTCTATGCACATCAGCTTCCACTAAATCTAGGACTATCTGCTTATTTAATTTCTTCTCCCTCACACTCCTTCACTTCCCTCAGTCATTCTATACTGACTGAGAAGCTCAATCAGAATACATATCCTTGCAAACAGCTACACATCTTGAATATGCAGCAGAATAGGCATCGTCAGTGCTCTGCTACCATCGTGTGGAGGAACTCAATGTGACCACTCTGCAGTACTTATTGCAGGCTGAATGATATCATGTCAAATGAAATTGTGCTGCATGATTCTGGGAGATGTTTTTGGCAACTCAGGGCTACAGGAGTTAGTGCTTATTTGTGCACGATTAGAGGAATTTCTGGAAGACTTGAGGTAAATGTATCATTCTCCAATGCCTGCAGCTTCTTCATAGTAAAAGCCTTCTAGTGTCCGTTTTGTCAGTCCCCAAACTCTGTTTTGGTCCTAATTACCAAAAACCCCCACACGATTGCCAAGTCAGTAATTTAAAAGGCAAACACATATTTCTAGTTTATTTAGTTAGAATTTACTGAGCTTGGCAGGTATCAACAGAAATATTACTAGTTACTATTACACAAAAATTAGTTAATTATATCCTTGAATTACTTAATTTAGTCCTCCAAAATTATTACTGTAGGAGTAGAAACTGAAGTTACAGGTTGTTGTGGCTGATCCATCTATGAAGGAGCACCCAGAGTGTCATTGCCATGCTGGCAGCTGTGCTTCAATGTGACATCTAATTACTGTAACAATTACCTCAAATTAACAGTGTTCGATGATCATGTTTATCCAATTGGTCCTTGTCCCCTCAACACTCTGTCATTCAGTTTTAATGCTACATTGCATGTTGTTTTAAAAAGCTCTCCTTGATGGGCAGCTTTGACTGTGCACACATCCTGCTGTGCAATGCAACATAGAATAAATACTACAAGTTGTCACGTCATGAGCAGGCTGGACCACAGGAGTTCAATCACAAGTGGAAAAAGTACTCACTTCTTTTATACAAGTAGATCTGCAATATCAGATCTTCTATTACAAGTAAAAGTGAATAAATATTATCAGAAAAATGTCTTGAAATGTACAAAAGTATAAGTACTCATTATGCAGGAAGAATGGCATCTCTGTCATACCAATATTTATTACATTGTTGGTTCATTACTGATGCATAAAGATCATCTTAATACTGTATCTGGTGGGGGTGGAGCTAATTTTAATTACTTTATAGTTTTGAAAATATTAACCTGCAAAGTAACTAGAAACTTTAAAATGCAAACAAGTAACTTAAACTGAACTTCTCTGTGATACTGTACTTGACTAAATTACGTTATATGTTAATTTCCACCACTGTGGTTCACATATCTTGCTTTTGGACGGATGGCTGGATAGGTTGCAAGTTGTGCTTTTTAAACACGAAGTTGTGTCGGTTTTTGTTGTTTTAATATTAGTTCTATATTAGTTATTTTACACGATTGTAGCTTTTTCTGTTAGCCTACATGGTGCAAACACAATTCGTGCATATACGAATCGAATTGTTACTCGTAACTTACCTGCCAGGCAGCACCTGATGTGTTATAAACTGAATTTTTATGTGGCACCTGAACCCACGTATAAACTATGAGCCTGTCCTGTGAGTAACCTAATGTCCAGAGTTGAACCCTGCAGCAGCAGTACTTTTCCTCCATAAACAAGCATGCCTTCGGACAATTACCCAGTCGAGGAGTCGCTACGCTGGAGCCACTGCTAGCCTGCCTAACCGACGTTACCCCAAATGTAAAACCCCACTTCCACCTTTAATGTGCAGCCTGCAGGGGAATCGGCAACCCGGCTACAGCCTGACACCAAGAGACAATATGCTGAGCTCTTAACCATTCTCCTCCATGACCTGCTGAACCCGATAGAAAAGTGCGAACAACTAACGTTACAGGAAGCCAAGCTGGGTCACCAAAGACGCCCCGCTGAAAAATGCCGACAAGCACATTAAACCGATCTAACGTAAAAACCGTAGCATAACGTAGTCATATGCCAACTTTGTTTGACATATCGTGTGTTCAAAGAAAGTTTCGCCACAGACGCCGACATTAGTGGGTAGCATTTGCATCTGTATTACATAACCAAACGTGTTACTGCGTGTACTTTGCCTCCCTGACTCTTTCCTGGTTGCAACAGAGCAACCCCGCCTGTCCCCGTAACCCTCTAGCGGCACGGACGGCACCGATGCCCGGCGTGCAGCGGTAGGAGACTCCGCAGAGCAACCATGTTTCTTGGTACCGGCCACGGTTGTCAAAACCCACGGTATTCGGTCTGTAACACCGCTAAACCTAAGTAATGTCTGCTAAATCTTCTATATAAACCCGTATGGCTACATTTTGGAAGGAATTGACGAGATGGTGCGAGACATTGGAGGGATAACCGTGGCTGGTCGGCGACTTGAAAGACACTGGCGGGCCTCCCGGCTGCTGCAGCCCCGGCATTTTCTCCGGCAAAGAAAGCCTTTGTATTGAGCCACAGCGTACACTCCTAGCCTCGGCTGTTTTCGCACAGCCACAGCCACAAAACACAGGGCACAAGTTTAACTCACCTTCACATGGCAGAAAGCGACCGCTACAGTAGGAGTGTGTTCTTTTCAGCGTTGATTAAAGATTTTAGGAAAGCCGTCGTGGAGAAATTTCTGTATCCGTCACCAGCTCACACGCCGCCTGAAGCTCTCGCCGTCGAGTCCCCCTCCGCACCGACTGCCGGGCAGACAAGCTTCCTTAAACCCAGAGTCCAGCCAAGCATGGACCCTTACAAATATGACGTTTTGCCCGGAAAATACGTACACTTACGTTTTAAATGACTGTACTTTACATTATTACATTACAAAACACAGTAATATGTCAAATAATATGTTCATGCAGAAATTATTTGACAACAGGCCTTTACGGGAACAATTAACCGATAGCGACAGTGTAACCGTCATACTCCTTATAGAAAGTTGTATGTCCCATTAATTACTTATATCAGTTGTAGTGTGTTGTAATAAAATCCCACACATTATTGCGCTAACATACAATTTTCAGTTTCAGTAGGCTATTTAGTTTAGGTTCACCTTGATGCTTTAAAGTTTTTCTGCAATATCTGTAGTCTATTGTAGTACAAAACAGGCCAGCTGTGCCTATAGGTTACAGCCAAACGACTCATCATCACTTTTGTAGAGTAACTTTTTGGGGGAGGAGTGTTTTTGATTTGATTCCAGTCAATGCAGTCATAAAATACCATTCAAAGAAAATAGATTATTTTTATGTCCAGGTCATATTTTCAGTTAGGGTTCACCTCCTCTGATTTAATCTAAATTAATATCTAAATGGAAATTGTTTTACAAAAGCAAAACATTTGCTTATATTTAGATAAAACTGAAGTGAAGAGTCTGTCCAGTATATACACTTGATTAAAGAGCACATTTTTAAAGTTTTTGCAGTCTGTCTGGCTGGTAGCTTTACAACTTTCACTTCACATTAATCTTCAACAAAAGTCTCTGATAGGATGCATGACTATCACATTAAGTCAGTTCAACTCTTGTGAAGGTTGCTTGACTTGCCAACACATAGGTAAAAAATACAAATTGGCTATGCATTGAAGACTCAGCCAGCCCTCTGCCTCATCAATACAGCCGACACCATGCCACCTTGTCCTGTTGAAACATGTTATATTGGGATATGGGAAAATAATTTTTCTGAAAATTCTTTACATAATGTGTAACCTTGAATCAAGCAAAGTGAACATAAATGTTCCTATAAGTTGCCATTATTAGATATTCTTAACAGTTTTATTGGAATTGGAAGGATACAGAATAGATAAGCAACACCGCTTCTCAAGGGGCAATTAATCCATCAAAGTGCTTAGCTATTTGCTGTATATGTAAGCATCCTATTCTTTTTGGCTTTGAGGTTGCTGTTGGTCAGTTTTTGGAGTGTAGTTAATATTTTGTTACCAGTTTACACCAGTGTTTCCCTTATGGTTTGTGGTATTTATGACTACTTGTAATTTTGCATTGATGGTTTTAGTGCTGCTACTAATGGATTATTTTCACCACTGATTAATTTGCTTTTGTTTTTCCAAATAATCCATTAACGGTATACTCTATGATATGTCAACAAATAGGGAAAAAATAGCCATTACAAGTTCCCACAGCCCAAGGTAACGTCTTCAAATGTTTTGTTTTTTTCAAACAAAAGTTCCAAATCAAAAGATATTCAGTTTACATTAAATTATGACAATGGAATGCATAAAATCCTCTCATTTGAGAGGCTGAAACCAGAAAATGTTTGGCAATTTTGTACTATTTTTGCCTTTAAAATGACTGAAATGACTAACCGATTATATGAAATGAAATATTACATGCAGTGGCCTATCAATATTCTGAGTGTCTGCCCATGTTTGGCATGCTGATCGAATATGTCAGTCTCCTCATTTTAACAAAGATGTCAAAATAATATGTTAGCCTTCAACACCTACACCTTCTATGTGTTTTGATAGCATGCTAAATCTAATATACTATGCAATGCTGGCAGCTGAGGGCTTGTTCATGTAGCTCAGTTCATGTTATCATTAGTGGCACACAATAAAACGTCTCCTCATCATCATTAATTGCAGATTAAAGCTGCAAGAATATACACTTAGCTATGTAGCCCTTGGCTAATGTACTTTTGATGAAAACACCAGTCACTAAAACAATAGATGGAGTCAGTATAAATGACGAGGTTCAAGCAAGCTGGTAAAAGTAACAGACTCACTCATACTGTGACTTTTGTCATGCTATGCAATGATGGACACAATGAGAAATCAGATTCTCAGGGCTGAAATGGTCTCAGTTGACTTTGACATTCCGCTATTCTTTTCCATTATCTTCACATTCTCCACACAATCCTCCTCATCCTCATCTTGTGTCTTGACTTGTGACCCGTGTGTTTTTTATCAGTCATGCACTCTTGAAATGATAAAATATATCTTTAACAAATAAATGGATCCTTTTCCTAATGATGGGGTGAGGGGTATAGTTTTACTGTATTGCAGTGAGCACAGGAAACAGATCAAACATCATACTTTTGTATGCAGTGTGTAGCAAGTGGCATTGCCTAAACAAACATTCCTTATAATGACCATAGGGGTTAAACAGATGTGGGTCATGCTACGCTGCTGCTGTGTGGCTCTGTGTCATTCATTTTGGATCACACTTACAACACTATGTGATGAATGTAAGGTCTCTTTAATATCAACTTATTCCTGATTATATTCACAATAGTGTGAAAAGCAGTTTATAGAATTTAGGTAAGAAATAGTTAGGTGACTGAAATCATGAATGAGAATAGACATTAAAATGCTAGCAGAGATCCCTAAAAAACAGGTCTGTGAAAGCAGCAGTTGGTAGTTAATGGTCCTCATCTTGCATCTTAACATTTGCTGAGATAAAAATATTAAAGAGTGGGACATCACATCAGAAGATGCATTTTCATGTTAGTCATGTTTTAATAAGTAATCTGACTATGAATTCTCTATAGACCTAAAAAGAGAACTTGAATAATTAAAGTTAAAAAATGAAGCTTTTTAAGGCATGTCAATATAGTGTTCACATTGTGTTTTAATTAGGGGGTCAACACCATTCTGTCTCAGACACTTTTGGAGCACAATGACACAAGATACTGTTTTGACAGAGAGAAAAAAGACATTCTCCTGTCCACATTAAAGATGAACTTCCTTCTTGCACCAATATTCATTGCAAGAAATTAATTGATGTGTGTTGCACCAGTGGTGATGTGATTGAAAAAAATGGCCCTATGTTCATGGGGTCACAAAGGCTGGCACAAGCAGCACTACAACATACTGGTATGTTCCTGACCTTGAAACGCACTTTGGTAATTTGGTGTTTTCATTTGCATGCAAATGAGGAGGTGGTGGGCTAGCTCTTGGTACTTGGTGATAACTGAGTCTGATGATGCACAGAGAATAGACATCAGAGGACCATGTGAGTAGTTCAGCCCAACACTCATTTCATAATAAAACAATAGACATGATGGAAAGCAGTCTCTCTACTCTACTCTTTTCTGCTGAGGAAGCTCAGCCATTTAGGGAGAAAAGTTACCAAAGCAAAAAAATAAAAATAAAAGAGGTTCAGCACCATGGACAGCAACCTTGCTCACTCCAACCTCTGAGAGGGACGTACATGGGAACATTTGGGATAACCTGAGTATTTAAATTAAACGTCTACCACCAAAACACGCCATATATGATGTTAAGACCTCACAAGATGATGGATGTGTTTCCTCTACCCGTAAAACATTTGCAAAGCCTTACATTTCTTTTACATTTACCTGCAGGCCTTTCTCCTCCTTTATTAGAGCTGAGAGGTTATAGCTGACAAAACATTTATATCATGTCAGTCCCTCTTCTCATGGCATCCCTGCACACTTGATAGAAGTTACACAGGATGCTTGTAATCTTTCCCTGGCTTGCTCTACATGATATACAAAAACACCACATTATAACATTATAACAACCTCTGAGTAACATTTGACAGTTTTATAATTTCAGTTAAACTGAATGGGATTAAATCTACAATAAAGTGACAACTGCATGTAAATCTTACTTAACATTTTTGTTTAAAAGCAGCATGCTCGTGCTAATTCAGCAGAAAAGGGCTGTTGGATTTACCGGTTAAATCTTCTCTTGTAAATTACAGTCATAAACTGCAAAAAGTTTTTGTGTAAAGTTATTTATATTTGTACTGTATTTCTTTCCAAAATTATTCATTTTTTACAAAGTAGAGGTAACACTGCTGTTGGCAATCAGAAAAATTTTCCTGCTGTTTATGTAATCATAAACAAGACTAGATTATGTAGTGATTGGAAAGGAAACAGATTCCCATAGACAGCTCGAACTTGACATTGTTGACATCTTGTGCTGACTTGGATCTCTGTATCTAGATCTTGATATTTAGTCTACTTTTTGTGGATGCCGATGGATGCTTTTTGACTTGATTACGGAACAAAGAATGAGTCACAACAGATGAACAGACTGCGCAACCATGCAAATGTGCCATAATTAAAGGCCAGCTGCAGATTCTTAATGTGTACTATTAAAGAATGGTGAGTCATCCATTTATCTGATTAAGTGCTAACAATCTTTAACAGACCTATTTGATCCTGGATAGGCCTTAAATAAATGCAATGTTAGCATGAATCTAGAATACTTTAAACAAGTGGATAAACTGCTGTGACGAGTGGCTGTCTGACATCATAATTGGACAAGCTGAGAGGGGAGTCCTTGCAAAAATTAAAGTAGAATATTTGTACCACCACCCTGTGTGGTCTCAGTGAGCCTGGGAGTGCTGATGAAAGCTGGATCACATGTAGTCCATAGTTTGGTGGGATTGGAGGAGTGAAAACAGAAAGGTTAATATCATTAATGCTAGCAGAAAAAAACATGTTTAAATTTTACAGTTTGAGTTGACAAGCCACCAATAGCTAGAAATATAAATATGTTTGCTGTTGAAGTGAGTGTAAAGAGACATAAGAGTCTTTGCTCAGACTGTGGAAGAACATGAAAACTGCCCTTAAACATGATGTGCTCCAAAGGGAGAAGTGAAAGACTGATGTGGAACACAGAGTTAAATGACATATTGTTAGAAAACTGTATTAATTTCCAATAATATTTAGAAGAATAGAAAAAACAGGAATTAACCTTGAGAAACACCCGAGGTGGTCTGCATGACGCTTGATCAGTATGGTTGCTACAGCCCACAGGACAGCACAGTGGTGCTTGTAAGGCACTGATAGCATGATTTATTACCCACACTGAAGCAGCTGTTAGGGTAATCCAAACTAATTTATGACACTCAACAGTGCCAAACACAGCTGAGTAACTTACAGAAATGCTGCCAATTACTGTAGGTCTATTCCATCATCTCAAATCACAATAAAAAGTCATTAATGTCCATCCCTACCTGATCTAACAATAGACTGTATAAAACAAGGAAATAGTAGGAAATGTATTTCTGCAATGTACCACCAGATGGCAGTGTAGACCTGTGTAAAAACAGACCCCATGCACTTCCTTCATCTATGGTTTGATTACAGAACAGCCATAGAGCATTGTACAGCATGAGGACAGATATTGAAACTGATTAAAAAAGGATAATTAAAACATACAGAAACAATGAAATATAATGTTACTTATTTGCAAACCATGAAATAAATATTTTATTACAGTCCCCATTCAAGTCTGTGGGTTGGTGAACACACACAGTCCCCTCCAAAAGTATTGGAACGGTAAGGCAAATTCCTTTGTTTTTGTTGTTCACTGAAGACACAAGATCAAAAGATAAGTATGAGACAAGAGTTCAGAATTTCAGCTTTTATTTCCTGGTATTCACATCTAGATGTGTTAAACATCTTAGGACATGTCACCATATTTGTATAATTAGACCACAGCATTCTTAGGTGAGCAAAAGTAATGGAACAAATAATCTTAAAGTAAACAACATTTAATATTTGGTGGCATAACCCTTGCTTGCGAAAACTGCCTCACCAAACTGTTGCATTCTTCATTTGTGATGCTATTCCAGGCTTTTACCGCAGCTTCTGTCAGTTCTTGTTGTTTTGGGGTGTTTCTCCCTTCAGTCTGCTCTTAAGGAGGTGAAATGCAGCTCTATTGGGTTAAGGTCAGCTGATTGACTTGGCCAGTCTAAAACCTTCCACTTTCCCCCTGATGAAGTCCTTTGTTTTGTTGGCAGTGTGCTTTGGGTCATTGTCCTGCTGCATGATCAACTTCCTCCCGATTAGTTTCAATGCATTTCTCTGTAAATTGGCAGACAAAATGTTTCTATCCACTTCTGAATGCATTCTGCTGCTACTATCATCAGTTACTTCATCAATAAATATTAATGAGCCTGTTCCAGAAGCAGCCATGCAGGTCCAAGCCGCTTCACAGATGAGCTTGTATGCTTCGGCTCATAAACAGTTCCTTTCTTTCTCCACACTTTGGCCTTTCCATCACTTTGGTAGAGATTAATCTCGGTCTCATCAGTCCATAAGATTGTGTTCCAGATCTTTTGCGTCTCATCTCTGTACTTCTTTGCAAATTTCAATCTGGCCTTCCGATTCTTCCTGCTGATGAGTGGTTTGCATCTTGTGGTGTGGCCTCTATATTTCTGCTCTCTGAGTCTTCTTCCAACAGTGGATTGTGATACCTTCACCCCTGCACTCTGGAGGTCATTGGTGATGTCAGTTACTGATGTTTTAGGGGTTTTCTTCACAGCTCTCACGATATTTCTGTCTTCAACTACTGTTTTCCTTGGCCGACCTGTTTGACGTCTGTTGCTCAGAACACCAGTAGTTTCTTTCTTTTTCAGGACGTTCCGAATTGTTGTGCTTGCTTTGCCCAATGTTTATCCAATGGCTCTGGTCAATTTTCCTTCTTTTCTCAGCTTGACAATGGCTTGCTTTTCTCCCATAGACAGCTCTCTGGTCTTCATGTTGGTTTATCCTCTTTAACAGGAAATGCAGTCTTTCTAGGTTTGAACCAAGGATCAAAACGTAGACTAGTCATGCAGAACTATTTAATATTTGGACAATCAACCTAAAAGGCAACACCTGGGCAACAACTAACATCTGTCAGTCACATGTTCCAATAGTTTTGCTCACTTGAAAAATGGGTGGGTTCAAACCAAGGGTGGTATGTCCTGAGTTTTTAACAGGGGCGTAGGAGCGACTATGAACCTGTGGGGGGACATTTTGGGGTGAAATAAAGCACTTAAACGCTTTTTTTTTTTTTTACGACTTTTGACAGAAGATGGAGAATAGACAAGGTGGTGGTTTTGAAGACTGAGATTATGAGGACTTGGGTGCATAATCAGAGAGACGGAGGATAATATAACTACAACAAAACCGACTACACATACCATAAAAACCATGGAACAGCGGCAAGTTAATGTAGCTAGCCACAGCACAAATGTGTTCAGTTATCCTAACGTTACACTTATGAGCTGTCTGTGATATTCCCAGCGTCTCACCTGGCTCTCAATGTCGCTGTTCTGTGGTCACTTCATCTTACATCAAGGAAAGCAACAAATGTTTGTGATCACAGAAATGGCTTCAGTGCAAACTCTGATGAAATGCCATTGGCCCAACAAAGTCATTTTACTATGGGAATTGTAGAATATACTATACAGTGTGTCTAGAAGCTATCGATGCGACTTACAAACTCGTCCTCCTCAGTTATCTATTCCTTCTCCTCTGACCTCGTCCTCTTAAAATACTGTAGGATGCTCACCTCTGTGTGAACATTATACCTACTTTTGAATTGTTTATGGACACAGCAGTGACACACACACACACCTCAGGACGCAAGTTTTTTAAGGTCAAGACAAACAAATAAGAAATCTTGAGAAATTGGTGGTTTAATTAATATGTTTGCTTGAGAATGTAGATTACATAACTAAATGAGCCATTAAAATACATTTTTAAAACTAGAAACACCTCTCTAACTCTCCTAAAGTAAAATAATCCCCTCAGCTGAGCCCTTGAGTACAATAAACAAATAAGCCATGTCACCAATACAATTTAGCTATTTCTGTTCAATACACATATTTTTTTTAAATCTACATGAAGATACTGATAAGATCACTTTAAAATATCACGCTTGCTGCCCGGCCACTATTGCTGCCTGTGTCTTTTATTATGGACATGTAGCCTACCAAACGTAATATTACATAATATTGCTAAAATCTGGAACATCCTGTCTAAAAATGATGCAGATAAACTAGTCCATGAATTTGTTACTTCTACGCTGGATTACTGCAATTCTTTATTATCAGGCTGCTTGAGTAAGTCCATTAAGACTCAGACTTCAGCTGATCCAGAATGCTGCAGCACGTGTTCTGACAGGAACCAGGAAAAGAGATCATATTTCTCCTGTCTTAGCTTCTCTGCATTGGCTTCCAGTAAAATCCAGAATAGAATTTAAAATCATTCTTCTTACCTACAAAGCTCTTAATGGTCAGGCACCATCTTATCTTAAAGAGCTCATAGGACCTTACTACCCCACCAGAGGACTGCACTCCCAGAATGCAGGGTTACTTGTGGTTCCTAGAGTCTCCAAAAGTAGAATGGGAGCCAGAGCGTTCAGCTATCAAGCTCCTCTCCTGTGGAACCAGGTTCCAGTTTGGGTTCAGGAGGCAGACACCATCTCCACATTTAAGAGTAGGCTTAAGACTGTCCTCTTTGATAAAGCTTATAGTTAGGGCTGGCTCAGGTGAGTCCTGAACCATCCCTTAGTTATGCTGCTATAGGCCTAGACTGCCGGGGGATTTCCTATGATGCACTGAGCTCCTCTCTCCTCTTCTTTCTCTCCCTCTGTATGCAACTTCATCCCATTAATGCATGTTACTAACTCAACTTCTCCCCTTTCCCGTGGTCTTGTGCTTTCTCGTCCCTCTCCTCTCTCCTCCTATCACTTCCTGCAGGTTTTCTGGCTCTGGAGCTGTGGAGTCTGGATCTGTGGTTGCGAGTCACCTGCTGCCCCCGTGTTCCTGCTCGACATCCTCTGCTACAATTATTGTTACTAGTCCTATTGTTAATATTGTAATTATAATCATTAACATTGTGATTATTATCATTAACACTACTGTAAGTATCTGTACCATTTTTCATTTAGTTTATAGCAACATTACCTTTACTGTCCTCTGTGTGCATATTGTGTAGGCTGCCTCCCTCCCCCCTCTCTCTCTCACTCTCTCTCCCTCTCCCCCAACCGGTCGAGGCAGATGGCCGCCCACCCTGAGCCATGGTTCTGCTCGAGGTTTCTGCCTCTTAAAGGAAGTTTTTCCTTGCCTCAGTCGCGTAGTGCTGCCCTTGGTGGGAACTGTTGGGCTTCTGTAAATATCATCACAGACCTGCTCTTTTATGAAAAGCGCTCAGAGATAACTGTTGTTGTGTTTTGGCGCTATATAAATAAAATTGAATTGAAATGAATTCAAACCACTTCTGCACTAGTACAGACAGCCAAAACATTATTCCATCTTACCC
The DNA here is from genome assembly GCF_014851395.1 of Micropterus salmoides. NCBI lineage: Eukaryota > Metazoa > Chordata > Actinopteri > Centrarchiformes > Centrarchidae > Micropterus > Micropterus salmoides. The sequence continues at coordinate 18,819 of NW_024042343.1, read as the reverse complement.
CATGTGGAAAATACCTTTTCCCTAAAAAAATACATCTGATTAAATACAAATTAATTTGTCAACTGTAGCTATTTATTTTGCTTTATAATATGTTACCCTAAGCATAGCCTTCTTAAAGATAAAAAAATAAAAAATACCTATAAAATGTTCTTTAATGTGTCAGAAAATAGACATTGAGCTTAGGAGGGCATCTTACCCCACTAGCTGGGAAAAATGCTTCTCCTAAAACCATTTGATTAAATTCAAATAAATTTTTCAACGGTAGGTATTTATTTTACTTTGTATTATGTCACCACAAAGGAGACCAGAGCTCTCCTGCGAAACTGTTTAAATTTAAAAAATGCACTGCGGAATGTTCAGGGTGGATACGTGCAGCCATGGCTAAATAACTAGATCAGGACATTTACGTCATATAGGCCTAATATAAGGCATTGAAAGCCCGTTGGAGCTCATTTCAGCTCAGACTCCTCTCCAAGCTACACAGAAAGATCCACTCAAGAATCAACTTTAAAAACTTATTTCTCACCTTTGTGAAGAAAATATTTGAAAAACTTGACAACAATATTTGAATATAGGAAAAATATTGCCAGCAAACATATTAATTAAACAACCAATTTTTGAAGTTCTGCCGACATGCCGGTCTTAATGTTGGGTCTGATTGTGGTTCCTTGGGTCACCACAGCAGCTGGTCGTCTCATCAGATATGTACTGGGACATGATCACACCAGTTCACCCAGGGTTGACCAAGCAGAACCTGTGGTCCATGAATCACCGACAGACATGGTTCTCAGGTTACTCTACCAGAATAATGGCAGCACCTCAGGCTTAGACTGAGTAAGGAAACCCCAGGGCAGAACAACCCATCTATTATTCACAGGTGTCAGCCAGTCAGTGAGAGGCTGACGCTTTTACCTGCACATCAGCAGAACCTGTGGTCCATCAATCAGTGACAGACATGATTCCACCTCCAGTCCAGACAGAACTGGTCCATCAATCAGCAACAGACATGGTTCCACCTCCAGTCCAGACAGAACTGGTCCATCAATCAGCAACAGACATGGTTCCACCTCCAGTCCAGACAGAACTGGTCCATCAATCACAGAAAGACATGGTTCCACCTCCAGTCCAGACAGAGCTGGTCCATCAATCACAGAAAGACATAGTTCCACCTCCAGTCCAGACAGAGCTGGTCCATCAATCACAGACAAACGTGGTTCCACCTCTAGTCCAGACGAATCTGGTCCATCAATCAGCAACAGACATGGTTCCACCTCCAGTCCAGACAGAGCTGGTCCATCAATCAGCAACAGACATGGTTCCACCTCCAGTCCAGACAGAACTGGTCCATCAATCACAGAAAGACATGGTTCCACCTCCAGTCCAGACAGAGCTGGTCCATCAATCAGCAACAGACATGGTTCCACCTCCAGTCCAGACAGAGCTGGTCCATCAATCAGCAACAGACATGGTTCCACCTCCAGTCCAGACAGAGCTGGTCCATCAATCAGCAACAGACATGGTTCCACCTCCAGTCCAGACAGAACTGGTCCATCAATCAGCAACAGACATGGTTCCACCTCCAGTCCAGACAGAGCTGGTCCATCAATCACAGAAAGACATGGTTCCACCACCAGTCCAGACAGAGCTGGTCCATCAATCACAGAAAGACATGGTTCCACCTCCAGTCCAGACAGAGCTGGTCCATCAATCAGCAACAGACATGGTTCCACCTCCAGTCCAGACAGAGCTGGTCCATCAATCAGCAACAGACATGGTTCCACCTCCAGTCCAGACAGAACTGGTCCATCAATCAGCAACAGACATGGTTCCACCTCCAGTCCAGACAGAACTGGTCCATCAATCAGCAACAGACATGGTTCCACCTCCAGTCCAGACAGAACTGGTCCATCAATCAGCAACAGACATGGTTCCACCTCCAGTCCAGACAGAACTGGTCCATCATCAGCGACAGACATGGTTCCACCTCTAGTCCAGACAGAGCTGGTCCATCAATCACAGAAAGACAGTTCCACCTCCAGTCCAGACAGAGCTGGTCCATCAATCACAGACAAACGTGGTTCCACCTCTAGTCCAGACGAATCTGGTCCATCAATCAGCAACAGACATGGTTCCACCTCCAGTCCAGACAGAGCTGGTCCATCAATCAGCAACAGACATGGTTCCACCTCCAGTCCAGACAGAACTGGTCCATCAATCACAGAAAGACATGGTTCCACCTCCAGTCCAGACAGAGCTGGTCCATCAATCAGCAACAGACATGGTTCCACCTCCAGTCCAGACAGAGCTGGTCCATCAATCAGCAACAGACATGGTTCCACCTCCAGTCCAGACAGAGCTGGTCCATCAATCAGCAACAGACATGGTTCCACCTCCAGTCCAGACAGAACTGGTCCATCAATCAGCAACAGACATGGTTCCACCTCCAGTCCAGACAGAGCTGGTCCATCAATCACAGAAAGACATGGTTCCACCTCCAGTCCAGACAGAGCTGGTCCATCAATCACAGAAAGACATGGTTCCACCTCCAGTCCAGACAGAGCTGGTCCATCAATCAGCAACAGACATGGTTCCACCTCCAGTCCAGACAGAGCTGGTCCATCAATCAGCAACAGACATGGTTCCACCTCCAGTCCAGACAGAACTGGTCCATCAATCAGCAACAGACATGGTTCCACCTCCAGTCCAGACAGAACTGGTCCATCAATCAGCAACAGACATGGTTCCACCTCCAGTCCAGACAGAACTGGTCCATCAGTCAGCGACAGACATGGTTCCACCTCTAGTCCAGACAGAGCTGGTCCATCAATCACAGAAAGACATGGTTCCACCTCCAGTCCAGACAGAGCTGGTCCATCAATCACAGACAAACGTGGTTCCACCTCTAGTCCAGACGGATCTGGTCCATCAATCAGCAACAGACATGGTTCCACCTCCAGTCCAGACAGAGCTGGTCCATCAATCAGCAACAGACATGGTTCCACCTCCAGTCCAGACAGAGCTGGTCCATCAACCAGCAACAGACATGGTTCCACCTCCAGTCCAGACAGAGCTGGTCCATCAATCAGTAACAGACATGGTTCCACCTCCAGTCCAGACAGAGCTGGTCCATCAATCAGCGACAGACATAGTTCCACCTCCAGTCCAGACAGAGCTGGTCCAACAATCAGCGACAGACATGATTCCACCTCCAGTCTGGACAGAAGTCAGAGGCAGAAGCCGTACACAGAAACATGACGTAGAGACACAACACCCTGCAGGCAGAGGGTCAGAGAGAATCACAGAGAAAAATTCCACAGCTCGAGAATGGTTGCAGCCATGCTTTCTATGGCTCAAGCAAAAATTGCAGCTTTTTTCGCTGTGGTCCAAGAAAAATTTGCAATTTGTTTTTCAAGGATCAGAGAAATAATGGCTGCTGTTTGTTCTGCCTTTAAGGCCAAAACTGATAACTCAGTCGGAGAAAACAATCCTAACTGGAAAGAGATGCAATTGCTGCTGTTTTACCTGCCACCAGAACGAGAATGTCAGTTTTTTCCAGGATCAGATGGAGAACTGCTGCTGGTTCCTTGAAAACCAGAGCAGAAAATTCTGCTGATTTTTCCGCTGTCACAGCGACATCTCTGGGTGGATCATCTCTGGTTCATCTCTTTCACAAACAGAGACAGAATTGTGGCTGAGATATCCAAAACCAAGACCTGCCTTTTTATTGTTCTTTTCACAATCCAGCCAATGCACCAGGGTGAGTTTTGGAGACAACGGAGAAGATGATGCACTAACAGAAGATGTGCTTATAGTTTTTCCAAACTCAGAGCAGGCAGTGCTGGTGGGAATTTTTGAACATTTCATTGGCAGGCCCATGAGAGAAGCAACAGCTCCAGCTCGGGAAATAATCACTGGTGCTTTGTCCAGAGCAGCAGCAACAATTGCAGGAGGTTTTGCCAATGTGGAAGGAAAAATTGCGGATGCTCTTCATGGTGCTGACGCTGACCCAGAGCAAGGTCCTCTTAGAGCTCTGGGTTGTTGGCTCTTTACAGCTCCGCAAACACTCCACAGCTATGCTGCAGCTGCTATTTCCAGGCCCAGGCGAAGAATGGCACCTGTGTTATCAAGAGCTAAAGAAAACATTCAAGGTTTCTTTGGCCGGGTATCAGCTATGTTTCCTGTTTTCAGGCCCAGCACTGCACATGAAACTCTTTTAGGAGATGGAAATGCTACAACTCATCTTCAAGGAGGCGTCAAGGGGAAATGGAGTCAAAATCTACATCCTGGTAGCAGCAGAGTACCAATAACCTCTGCATCTACAAAATAGTTTATTTCCCCACCCACTCAATCCCTGGATTCTGTATCTGGATAATGGCAGCCACTCCATAGGCTTTGACTGTCTGGGTAATGAAAGTCGGCAACAGAAACAAGGGCATAATAGCACTAATTTGATTTGCAAGAGTCCTTCTGAGAGCGGGATGCTAACACTTTCTCCCCTCTCTCTCTACATTTCTCTATATGGATGCCCTGATATCTCTTGCCCAGTGAATGAGAGAGCCTGGGAAAGTTTCGACACACTTGACCTAGATATCCAAGGAATGTTGACTTCAAGGGCAACTTGACTTGTTTGAAGATACTAGAAGACGTTTAATCCCTCATCCAAGAGACTTCTTCAGTTATGACTGACTGGTAGAGAAACTCAGCTACTTAACCTCTGTGGAATCGTTTGCAAAGATCATCTATACCAAAGATCATCTGCTCCTGGCAGTTGTAACGACAGACGTCTGAACGACCATTTTTGGCATCTTCAGCCAATAGTGAACATTTGTTAACATTCCTGGGAAGTGATGAAAGGACAGCATATTAAGTGGGGGATATGTGGTGTCGCAGAGCCCCTCTTAACCTGGGTGTAAATAGCTGTTTAAAAGGTGCACATTTTAGACAGAGGATGGATGGTTTGAAAGAGGTATAAAGGAACCTTGCTTAACCGGGGAGGGAGTCTGGACCCCCACTTATCCCCCACTTACAATGCTGTCCTTTCATCATATCCCAGTAAACTAAACAAGCGTTCACTTTTGGCCTCAGGTGAAAACGCCAAAAATGGTCGTTAAGGTTTGGTCTGGAGTGGCTCTAACTATGAATGACCAGCGGTATCGATGACCTTGGTAAATTACTCCACAAAGGTTAAATAGCTGAGTTTCCATAGCAGTCACTCAGTCTTGAAGAAGTCTGTTGGATGAGGGATGAGACATAAAGATGTCTCTTCAACCAAATCCAGCTGCGCTTGATATTAACCTTCCTTGGATATTTATGTCAAGTGTTTAGAAACTGTCCCAGGTTCTCTCATTCACTGGGCAAGAGATATCGAGGCACACATATGCAGACATGTAAAGACAGACAGGAGAAAGCTAAGGCCCTCGCTGTCAGACTGACTCCTGTGATTCATAGTGGTGTATCCTGCTCTTGTTTCTGTTGCTGAGTTTCATTACCCAGACAGTCCAAGTCTGTGGAGAGGCCGCCATCACCCTGAAACAGCAACCTGAGATTACTGCAGCCCCTGGGTTCCTAGACGCTCCAGCCACCAGACCCTAAACAACCCCCTTCACCCCTCTATTCTTGACCCCTTTCATCCCTCCATCCTCGACCCATTCATCCCTCTCCCCCTCATCCCTGTATTCTCAACTCCCTAATCCCTCTATTCTCGACCTGTTCATCCCTCTGTGGGTCGAGTATGCTGGTGATGTAATGTAGAAAGACATGACGTTACATATTATATATTGTACCGGATTACGTTAGCAACCACTCAGCGTTAGCTGGTGAGCTAACGTGACTCTCCTTGATTCGAGCCTGTCTGATGTTCACTGTTTTCACAGGTCCTCTGATGCTGTTTGTCCTGACAAGCTTCATCACATAAACCTTCATTGTTTTTCATCCTTATGGAGAGTTAATGTTGGAGTCTGTGTTTTGCTGGGAGCCGGTTTTATGGTGAGAGTTGACTGCATTTTGTTTGCTGTGTTGTTGAGGCTCAAGAGCACGCACAGGGCGACATCCCGACCTGGTGTCTGTCGTGTTCTCAAAAGAATACATCTGCGTGAGACAAACTGTGAGCTGAACGTGAACTCTTTATTGTTGTTTTTACCCTGCTCCGTCCACCTTCCGCTTCTTGCCCTCACATATCCCATCATGCCCTGCATCCAGGCCCGCTTCCTATCATCTAAGGTCAAGCTTTACACATCACTAATAACAACACCACAGTGTCCTCACTTTAAAAGCAGAATAGTGGCTGTTCCAAGCAACAGAGAAAACAGGCGTGTGCTTCATTTCTAAGTGAGGTTACAGCACATTGACAATAAGGCAGTGAACTTTTTATTTATTAACAGGTGACTTCATTGAAAAACTACATATAGCCCCTTTAATCAGGTTCTGAATTTTAAACATATCTATTTTTAATCAATTTATAATCAGTATGTTGTATGCTTGCCCTTGCTCAATGTTGCAATTCAATTATAATCACTGCATTTATACACTGATATTTCTTCACCAATGCAGTGATGGAATCGGTAGAGAGCTAAGGGATGTGGCTGAAGTAGTATTTTGCTCTAGGGTTTTTCAGTCGATTGCTATTTCAGAATAAGCAGGATAGGCGTTCTGTTGATGACAGTTAGAAGCTAGGTGAATCACTTTGACTGCAGCTTAAACAATCCCCAGTTATACCTAATTAGGTAATACTCATGGGCCTGGAGGATCAGACCCTTAAAACAGAGAGCTTGACCAGTACATCCTGGACATGATCGTAACTCAGCATCTAACGGTGTATATGATTGTTATATAAAAAGCCTATATCTGAAATTCTGATATAAGTATCAGCCTTAATTTCCATTGTAGAGAGCCTACGTCCCACCTTATTTCTGGGAAAATATGTACGGTAGTCAACGGTGAGAGACAACTTATTTTTTGATCCTGTTTGAACTGTGCCTCGAATTACACATATGATGATGGTCAGTTTAAAAGATTATTTTGTCGTAAAACAGAACTGAACTACATCTCGTCTCAAGAGGACGATCTTCTGGCTTGCTTCATTTGCAGTCAGGTCTAGCTGCCAGCCATAATACAGTGGGATGAAATAGGCATACAGAAAATAGATTTTATTCTATTATCTATAGGCTACTCATTACATCATTGTATCTCGGCAGAGTTAAAGATTTAATGCACCACCCCGGCGAACACGCTGCGTGACTAAATTAAACACACCCACCATGTTGCGTGACCAACAGGTGCTTGCCGGGGCTAGCTAAAATACTAAACGCTAAAATGCACATGGTGGATGCTCGAGGGGCGACTTGTTGCATTTGTGCGGCAACTTGAACATAATGTTCAAAACTTTCTGAAAGCTTTGAGGAGCGCGCGTGCAGAGGGACCTGAGAGGCTGAGCGGACTGGAGAGTTTTCATTACGAAGGAACGAGCAGAGAAGCTGAGCCCAGGGCAGACTGAGGAGGGCTTCACACAAAGCCTTCAGACAGGTGAGGACAATAACAAACCCATAAGGTTGTACGTTGCCTGGAAACGTAGCGTTGTGTTTGTGTGTGCAGACTGTCCTTGTGCATGTGTGTCTGTGTATTGTAGTAGTATTGTTTATACTGTGTCTGCCATGGTGATGCTTTATTCTGCTGTCAAAGTGGCATTTTATTTCATTTATGTGGCTTAATCATGCTTGGTTATCGATTGTTTTTTTTTTTATTTCCATTGTTGTGTAATTGTCTGAGCTTGTGTCCTCTTCTTGTTAATTCTAGCAAGGCTAAACACTGAGGAAGGCTGTTGTATTTATAATCAGTAATCAGTTCTACTGTATGCACAGGCTGCACATGCATTATTGGTTTGGACATAAGGACTCTGTGGTTCACAGAAGGGAATGGCCTGATCTTGTGACCTTGACATGTTGATGCACAGTATTTTGTAGTCTAAATGTGGTCTTTAATTTATTAGCCCTACAACCCCCACAACCTACTTTTAACATTTATGTAACTACATTTTAACACAAGTAATTTATTTTACTTTTACTTCAAATTTCTTTTGACATCACTTTTACTTCTATCCCTGTAATATAGTGTACTGTATACGGGCTATGTGAGACCCAGGAGCATAAAACCACATGGTTACCATGAACTCTCCTCTAAAAACCAGTAGCCTGTGTTCTTCATGTTCTACTGCAGTCATTAATAACTTTTCATTCTTACATGAAAACTTTCCCATCTTCTGTCTGTTTTATTGTAAAACCTCCAATATGAAGTTGGATTTCTCAAAGGTGAGATTTAGTGTTATAGTAGTCATAATTCATGTAGTGTTGCTGCTACAGGGGGCAGCAGAGGCCCACAGTGGAGCTTCAGTTTTTTTTTCTTTGCAGTATTTGTAGTATTCAAATGAGGTAAAGGTAGTACAGTAACAGCCTTAATTACAACAGATAGTTCAGTCTTAATTTGTCTGTTCTCATTGTGCATCATCTCCTTAAAGGAGCTTGACAGCCTGATGTGACGGCTGATGTTTATCAACCAAAATTAAACTGATCCAGAGCTTGAAATGCCAACTGGCAGGATCATTTGTTTTTCTTAATGTGCCTGTCAAATACCAAAAGTGCACATGTCTTGCTGGCATGTGTATGCTTTAAGAGCTGATGGTCTGACAAAGGAAGGTACTGCAAGTTCAAATGCAGACATTTTTTTTTTTTACAGCTGGCCCGATCTATACATACTATATGAAAAGAACAACATACAGTGGACAATAGTAAGAGAGACCAGAAAAAACAGAATGAACTTGAAGCAATAATTGTGATGAGCCCTGACAAAGAGATACTGTAGAGCGGATGTTTCACAAAGAGATGTAAACTGCTGATGTTCCGCTGGTGTTCAGAGAGAAAGCCAAGACCCCAGCTGTGCCCTTGCTCCCACTCTCCACGCATGTATGCACATATGCAGGTCCTCCCACACCCACAAACAAACACAATGGGCCAGTGCTGATCAGTGTTTTAAAAAAACAGCAGCATATTTACAGAAAGGTAATCAGATATATTATTAATATGTCTTATAATATATTGAAAGTGTATCAAGAGCTGAACCATCTGACTCAATCTTGGTGGAGATTCAACGTCATACATTTGCACTATGTCCAAAATTGGCTATTATGCAAAATACCTCAGCTGAGAATGCTAACATCAATATAGTCAAGCCAAATAGTGAATTCTGTTATGTTACTGCAGCTAACTGATAACTTGTCAGAGGTGTGTGCATGTTGCATATTAATAGCCAGTACAGTGCATATAAAATACTGAATGTCTGAACCATTTAGGCAACACAGGTATAAGACACACTGGTGGCTGAATATGTATGTAGGCCCATCAGTTACATTAAAGGCACCTAGAGGCCATCTAAACTGTTTCCAGAGGGTTCAATCACTGCATAATATTGATTTTGATTGGTTTACATCCTTGCAGCTAATTTTCCCGTGAGTTTATCTATTCTCAGAGTGAATAGCTGAGCCTCTCAGAAAGAAAACAATATTTTTGCCCCTGTCAGGTTTGACATGTAGGAGGATTCTGTGATTCACTGATCTCTGACATCCTATTCGCATGGATGCTTCCAAACATGCACAGCACGACTTGAGCCTGATGGCAGAGCTGTGGCTTCATGTTTGGGATGAAAAGGCAAACCTCCAAGAAATTAAACTTGTTCTTTTCAATCTACAGTCAGTATTTTGGGACCTTCTCCACAGCAACTGCAAAAGCATTTGGGAAAATTCCAACATAATCAGGGATAGATATCTGCTTAATTCAGCTCTGAGTTTGTGCCATGTTTAATTTGTTCTTGTGTCCCACTCAGGGGAAAGGAGTGTTTGTCAGCATGTTTGCTACTGACCAACAAGTGAACATGAGCAGTCCTATTGCATTTGGCTCTCCTGCTATTGCAGTGTTCTCAGACTTTCACTGGATGCTTATTTGTTATTTCAAGTTTATGTCCTTGCTTTTTCACAGTTGGGTCATTGTGATGCTCTGCAATGTCGCACAGAGGCCACGTTGCATAACCAATTCTCATCCTCAGAGACAGCCTTTTGGCTTGAGCCAATGAAAATAGTGCTTTTTTCACAGTTCTTGTAGCTTTTTGAAAACAGTTTCACAAGGCAAAGTAACAATACATTTTTACATTGTCTGTTTTTTGTATCAGACTTCATTTTCAGTGTATTTTGTGCTGCCTATAATCATCTGATGGCATGTTTAGCATGGGAATGTCATGGTCAGGCTTACCATGGTTTAAAATGTGTGGGAGGAGATGACTGCGCTTACTGTTTACCATAGTATTTCCACTGTGTATGCAACTAACTTAGATATCCAGAATAACCTGACATTTCAAATACATATACAGACTGGATGAGAAACAGTGGCATGAAAAGACAAATGATGGTGGGGGCTCCAAAAGAGAACTATTGCTTCATTATTATACACTTGGTTAAAATTAATTCCACCTAGAGACCATCAATGACTTTATTAGCTCATGAAAATATATCTTTCTAGAATTAATTTATTCTAGGTCACCCAGAGACAGATGAGATAAAGGATGATTTAGTGAGCATATAATGTTTTAGCTGAATTTTGCAGATGCAGAGTGTGTGATGACCCTCAGAGCTTTCAGGACAATGTCATGTTAGATAAACACTATTTCTAACCCCAACAACCCTCTCCACACAGTGGGGTATTGATTGGGGAAGAAAGTACATTTAATTTCTCTCTCAGCAGGTCGGCTGTGCCCAGCTGTCCTTCAGACCCCTCTTTCTCTGCTTAATGAAATATTCCAGAGAGATGCACACAAATATAGAGAAAAAAGAGTCAGAAGTATGCTGTCAACAGCTACACTCCATATAAAATGTTGATTTGATGAGTTCCTGTCATGAAAATCATATGGCAGCAATGCACCTGGGAGCAATCCACCGCTCATTCATTCTGTCATTTGAATATGATTACAATGCTGTGTAAAATGTTGCATAGAGGTAGATCATCTGCATTTGTGCATGCAACAAGCATGCACAAGATGATTTCAACAAAACACGGCATTAAAGAAAAGTACAAAAAGTACTTACTGTTTTCCATTCCACAATATTTAATAGCATCTTTTGTCTGCTAGACAAAATCATGTCTTTGAAATTTCAAAGTGTTTTCCATGCAAGAAGAGTGAAAGGCATACTTTTGGATTTCCCCCATGAAATCAGTGTTTACAGTAAAGAGATTTATTTTATATATTTAAGTGTGCGTATTTGCAGGCAGCTGAATAAATGAGTTGAGAAACATGCAGGAACACATGCAAATGCACAATAGGTCACTGAGTTGTTGGATGGAAATGATGTGAATCATATGTTATGGCCTACATATTATAGATCTTAACACAGTAGCAGGTTTTTGTGCTTTTTCAGCTTTGAACAGATATGTTAATGAAACCATCTGAGGAATTTAAAAGGGGAAATGAACTCATTGACATTTGAATTGTGACAATGAGCTCCAACAAAACACTGTTATTGTAAGGAGGCGTAAGCCAAAAGGACTGGGAACTAGCGGTTTAATATTTAACAGTGAATTATAATAAGTTTACCATATGCGCTTTTAATGTAAAATCTAGAAAGTAACTATATCTGGTAAATAAATGTAGTGGAGTAAAAAGTACAGTATTTTCCTTTTGAAATGTAATAGAGTATAGCATCAAATGGAAATTACCTAAAAATTGTATTGAAGTACTTGAGTAAATGAACTTGGTTACTCTCCACCATTATGGGGCCATCATCTTCTTACATAGCTTAACTAGCTACTGAGCTACATTCATAAAAAATAGCAACAGAAAAATGGTAACAACAATGGTGATAAGCATGGATACCATTGACAAAGTTACAAGTAAGTCGAAACTACAACCCTTAAACTGACATATTTCCATATTTCTTTGATTTAATTGTTTTTGAAAATGAAAATGACAGATTCAGACAGGACAGATTTGTCACTATACTAGTTGGTTAGGGCAGAGCTGAAGAAAATAAGTTGTATATTACGAGGACTTATGGGCTTGTTGCTGTTTTTGCCCTGGAAGCAAGGGGCATTAATTTCCATAATGTAACTTGTACCAGGCAAGAGAAACCATTCATTGTTGGAAAACCTTTTATAGTTTTTGTTCCTTAAGTTTTAACTGTCTTAAATTATTTTAGCATTTGACACCTAGTGCCTTCAGCAGTGTTTGTGAATTTCAAAATGTATGTCTCCTAAAGGGGATGAAATTCCCGTGTGTTCTTTATTTTTTCCTGGTAACCTCCGCTGGGACTTTAACAGCCACATCCAACCTCATTATAAGTAAGGATGACATCATGTGCAGTCTTTCCTCTCTCCCAGAAGGCTCAGTGTCGAACAGTGTTGCTAGAATTTCTGATAAACTCAGGAGAGTTGGTCCTATAGGCCAACCTATAAACTTCTGTTTTGATGGAAATAATCCTTTGTGTAACTAAAAGCTGGCATGTTAGGTTGAGCTGTCATAAAAATGATATATTTAGACTGACTAAAGCGATTTAAAAATTTAGATATACATCAATATATAAAATATCTCTAAATATAAGATAAAAAAATATATAGACTATCAAAAAATGATTGGAAATATCAGTATTATTTTTAAGTTGAACACTTCCATAGTTCCTGTATGAACCAATAAACCATCAAGATTAACATTGATTGAAGTTATCGCACATCCTGCTGAGTTCTTGGCAGCTGGGAAGAAAATGTTTGCAGAGTCGATGTGACTTTTAACCAGAATGCCCCCTCGGGTTCAGGAATGGGATTGGAGTGAAAGGTTGTCTATAAAATATGCATGTAACTCTAGGGGCTAGTGGTGGAGTAAGTGTGTGTGTGTGTGTGTGTGTCTGTGTGTGTCTGTGTGTGTGATGGGTGGGATACTGAGAGATTACTACAGAACAGGTGCGGAGGTGAAGTTTAAAATACACTCACATTCTGTGAGTAGATTTATGCTGTGACTGTATGGAATAATAATGCAGCCATAATTCAAATGAAAATGCAAATTCACAGTAGCATTTTGTGCACACACACACACACACACACAAAATGATTTCCATGTTCAAATAGATATAGTGGACTAATATTAAAATGGAAATATAATCTCAATTTTACATTTAAGATTCTTATCCTGAATGACACATCTGTCCATAATTTATAAGCAAGACCGGGACAATCTAAACCAAATCACAAAATCAGCTTGCTCTGTTTCTGTCGATGATGTACACATCCCCCCTCATACACACGCACACAAATACACACAGAAGTGAGGGAGTTCTGTCATGTAACTTTTAATAATATATAGCTGGTAAGGTCTACAGAAGACATGTTCAATACTCATGCAGCAGCATTCACTGCTGCATGAGTATTGAATCAGTATTAAATAATTTCAACAGTTTGCAAGTCTCTCCTAACCACACTGCAACCTCCACAGGAGCTTTTTATTTTGCTTTAGTTTGAATTAGTTCCTAATTCAAGTAGGGTACAACTATTTGGTTTTTAAATTATGTGATGTTCTTGAATTTTGACTATGAATCAGTAAAATTTAACATATTTCTTGGCCACATCAGGGCAGCTGAACAAGCTGTAAGCACATCATTATTCTTATAAAGTCATTTATCCTTTAACTGTTCCCCTATAACTGTTTGCTAACACAGTTTTATTTGCATATTCAGCAGACAGAGCAACATTAGCATTCATTTGGAGTCTGGCGACCTGATGAATTGAAGTCCAATATTCCTTCTCCTTTTACATCTGTCTTTGGTCTACACCATCTCTTGAGGGAAATATCTGGCTCTTAGCTGCTAAATGTTCCACTATGTTCACCAGCTAGTTGCTAAGTTGGGGGGGGGTATCAATTGTTAAATAAACATATTGATCAGTGCACCTTTTAATGTCAAATGGACTTTGCAGTTACATTTTGATATTGCAGATAATGTGCATAACCCCTGTGTTAATCACAATATGTCAAGAGATCTGCTTGCCTCTGTGACCCTAAGCGCTATGTTGTCAAGGGCAAAACCTCCTGGGATTGTCTCTCAAGCTAAACTAGATGAGGGGTCCCTTGGCCCCTATGATTCTGCTTCTGCTGTCTGTATCATAGAGGCCAGGTCAGTCTCAGAGCCAATCAAACCGCATGGGGCTACTTCCACATGGGCTCATGGGTGGCAGCATTCCAGTGCGTTGTATGACAGAAAAAGCTGGGGGCCTTGGCTTATTGATCCTTGGATTAAAACTGACCGATGGGACATAGAATATCCTCTTAGAGCTAGTGCAGGAAGCTGAGTGATACATATTTACAGTGAGGAAAATAAGTATTTGAACACCCTGCTATTTTGCAAGTTCTCCCACTTAGAAATCATGGAGGGGTCTGAAATTGTCATCGTAGGTGCATGTCCACTGTAAGAGACATAATCTAAAAAAAAAAAAAATCCAGAAATCACAATGTATGATTTTTTAACTATTTATTTGTATGATACAGCTGCAAATAAGTATTTGAACACCTGAGAAAATCAATGTTAATATTTGGTACAGTAGCCTTTGTTTGCGATTACAGAGGTCAAACATTTCCTGTAGTTTTTCACCAGGTTTGCACACACTGCAGGAGGGATTTTGGCCCACTCCTCCACACAGATCTTCTCTAGATCAGTCAGGTTTTTGGGCTGTTGCTGAGAAACACGGAGTTTGAGCTCCCTCCAAAGATTCTCTATTGGGTTTAGGTCTGGAGACTGGCTAGGCCACGCCAGAACCTTGATATGCTTCTTACAGAGCCACTCCTTGGTTATCCTGGCTGTGTGCTTCGGGTCATTGTCATGTTGGAAGACCCAGCCTCGACCCATCTTCAATGCTCTAACTGAGGGAAGGAGGTTGTTCCCCAAAATCTCGCAATACATGGCCCCGGTCATCCTCTCCTTAATACAGTGCAGTCGCCCTGTCCCATGTGCAGAAAAACACCCCCAAAGCATGATGCTACCACCCCATGCTTCACAGTAGGGATGGTGTTCTTGGGATGGTACTCATCATTCTTCTTCCTCCAAACACGGTTAGTGGAATTATGACCAAAAAGTTCTATTTTGGTCTCATCTGACCACATGACTTTCTCCCATGACTCCTCTGGATCATCCAAATGGTCATTGGCAAACTGAAGACGGGCCTTGACATGTGCTGGTTTAAGCAGGGGAACCTTTCGTGCCATGCGTGATTTCAAACCATGACGTCTTAGTGTATTACCAACAGTAACCTTGGAAACGGTGGTCCCAGCTCTTTTCAGGTCATTGACCAGCTCCTCCCGTGTAGTTCTGGGCTGATTTCTCACCTTTCTTAGGATCATTGAGACCCCACAAGGTGAGATCTTGCATGGAGCCCCAATCCGAGGGAGATTGACAGTCATGTTTAGCTTCTTCCATTTTCTAATGATTGCTCCAACAGTGGACCTTTTTTCACCAAGCTGCTTGGCAATTTCTCCGTAGCCCTTTCCAGCCTTGTGGAGGTGTACAATTTTGTCTCTAGTGTCTTTGGACAGCTCTTTGGTCTTGGCCATGTTAGTAGTTGGATTCTTACTGATTGTATGGGGTGGACAGGTGTCTTTATGCAGCTAACGACCTCAAACAGGTGCATCTAATTTAGGATAATAAATGGAGTGGAGGTGGACATTTTGAAGGCAGACTAACAGGTCTTTGAGAGTCAGAATTCTAGCTGATAGACAGGTGGTCAAATACTTATTTGCAGCTGTATCATACAAATAAATAGCTATAAAATCATACATTGTGATTTCTGGATTTTGTTTTTTAGATTATGTCTCTCACAGTGGACATGCACCTACAATGACAATTTCAGACCCCTCCATGATTTCTAAGTGGGAGAACTTGCAAAATAGCAGGGTGTTCAAATACTTATTTTCCTCAGTGTAAGTTCACCTCTAGAGAGAAGTCATGCTCTGGAACCACACTCTCAGATAAGGCTAGACTCTCCTTAACCAGAATTCTAGGATGAGGCTCCTGGCAGTGATTGTCAGAAGCCCCAAGCTGAGTTACACCGCCCGTCATTGTTTCCACATTTATCCTACTGCATAACGGCATCAAGCCAAGTCAACCCTTACACCAGGCAAAAAAAGAAATGTAAGGGCATTGCTGTATGTACCTGCCAGTACAGTGAAAATATGAAATCTCCACTCAAAAGATTCCCTGTAGCTCTACAGAAACACAGCTGGCATGAAATATATATTCAGCTGCTGTAGCAGGTAGAAATATTTGTTCCTCCATACTACTTCTGTCAGGCCATATATATCTGGTGTGGCCCCAGGGCAAAAGAGTTTATCTGCTTGTGTGTTCTAGGTATCCAAGAAGATATTACAGCCAAAAGGAGACAATAATTTATAATCGTTACAATCGAGGACAATAGCTTAGCTTATCACATCAAATATAATGCACCGTTTGGTTCAGGTGAAGCAAACATTTAATTTGGTTATTTATCAGCTTTTTATGGTTGAGAAAAATGCCCTGCAGCAGCTTGGTAAGATGTTCCATTAATTAACTGTTTTTTTTAACCTGTTATACGACCGATCCTGTGGCAGATGCACTAACCTAACCAAAAGAAAACTGCTTCCCTGTGGTCTTCAGACACACATGTCTTTTAATATAACATGGACATGCAAGTACTTCACTATACAGATGGAATCACGGGATGATGGTTTGGGATAATGTCACCTCTCGCTGCACTGCCAACCCTTTTTGTTGGTTGCTAGGAGACCACACTGTAGTGCCTAAAGGTTTTCAGAGATGGTGTAGTGTTCCAGAGCCCTACTTTTTCAGCTCAAGTGGATGGAGACATTTATAGTATATCAGACAAAGGGAGCCGGCCAACACGTGAAAATGTTAATCACAGGTATAGGCCACTGAAGCATGTGGTAAAAATATTGTTCAACTCAAGGAGTGATGTGTTACAGTATTGTAAATAGCAACCTTCTCTGATATGGAAATGTAAATAGGTTAGAAAATACACTAGAGAACATTATGGTTACATAAACTGCTTGATCATTTGCAGGGATTAAAAAAGGCTTTTTTTTTTCTTTTCTATATCAGTGTTTGATTGTAAATAACTTGTATATATCCACCAGTGGGGGGCACTAAAGGTCTATTTTAGGTTGACACTCATTCACTGGCAACTTTATTTTTCTTCTTGCATTTGTGCCTCATAATTTTCAGTCTTTCCACTCAAACTGCATTCCCACAACAAGAGTATGGCAGTATATTGGAAAATACTTATTTCAAACACCCTATTTGGATGAGGCATTTTCATGAATCGCCCCCCTTCCTAAGTCCCAACCCCCCAACAAATCATATAGTACTGTTGGTTAAGTAAGCTCTGAAGATATTACAACTGTTACAACCAGGAATTTCTTTAATTTAAGCTTAATTTTGGCTTTGGACCACATAAGCGCCAACACTTTTCCAAACATCTGTAAAGTGACAATACAAACTTCAGAATCAGAATCAGAAAAAGCTTTATTGCCAAGTAGATTTTACACATACGAGGAATTTGTTTTGGAGATGAGGTACTACACGTAGACAAACATACAATTGAAATAAATTTATGTAGAAAGATATAAATATGGGATAGATTGACAAAATATAAAATATAAAATAACGATTAATGCTTAACAACAAACAACAAATATGCAATATACTGGGTATGTGCAATGATGTGAAATGAAATAATATTACATGTGCAAAGATATACTGTATTTGAGAGGGAAGGGGGGAGTGTCAGTGAGGGGACCCGGCCCTTGTTAATGAGGCTACCTGCAGAAGGGTAGAAGCTGCAGGAGGTGTTAGTCCTGATGGACTGCAGCCTCCTGCCAGAGTGGAGTGAATGAAACAGTTTGTGACCAGGATGGGAAGGGTCCCCTGCAATCCCTCCTGCACAACTCAGAGTCCTGGAGGCGCACAGGTCCTGAAGTGATGGAAGATTGCAGCCAATCACCTTCTCTGCAGAGCGAACGATACGCTGCAGACGGCTCTTGTCCCTGGTGGTGGCAGGAGCGTACCAGATGGTGATGGAGGAAGTGAGGATGGACTCAGTGATGGTGGTGTAGAAGTGCACCATCAGTCTTTGGCAGGCTGAAGTTCTTAAACTGCTGCAGGAAGTAAATCCTTTGCTGGGCCTTCTTGGTGATGGAGGTAATGTTCAGCTCCCACTAGAGGTCCTGGGAGATGATGGTGCCCAGGAAGCGGAAGGAGTCCACAGTGGCGACTGGGAAGTCACACAGGATGATAAGGGGAGGGTGGGGCTGGGCTCTGAAATCCATAACCATCTCCACTGTCTTCAGAACGTTGAGCTCTAGACTGTTCTGGCTGCACCAGGTCACCAGATGGTCAATCTCCCACCTGTAGGTGGACTCATTTCCACCAGAGATGAGCCCAATGACGGTGGTGTCAACATCAGGAGCTTAACAGACTGGTAACTGGAGGTGCAGCTGCTGGTGTACAGGGAGAAGAGCAGAGGTGAAAGAACGCAGCCTTGAGGTGAAGCGGTGCTGATGGTCCTGGAGTCAGAGAGATGTTTTCCCAGCTTCATGTGCTGCTTCCTGTCTGTCAGGAAGTCTGTGATCCACCAGCAGGTGGAGTCAGGCACGCTTGGAGAGCTTGTCCACAAACAGGATCCTGGCGTAGGTTCCAGGGGAGTCCAGGTGCTGGAGGATGTAGTGTAGAGGGCCATGTTGATTGCATCATCTACAGAT
>NW_024042342.1:0-7500 GCF_014851395.1 Micropterus salmoides | reverse complement strand
ATATATATATATATATATATATATATATATATATAAATTAAAATGAAATAAATAAATAAAATGGTAAGAGTGTATGTGTGTTTAAAAAAGTAAAAATATATAAAAAATTTAAATAAATAAAACAGTAAGCCTTTTTTGTTTGTGTGTGTTAAAATAAAAATAATAAATAAAATAAAAATATATAAAAAATAAAATAAATAAATAAAACAGTAAGCATGTGTGTGTGTTAAAATAAAAAATAAAATAAAATAAAAGTATACAAAAAATAAATAATAAATAAAACAGTAAGCCTGTGTGTGTGTGTTAAAAAATAAAAATATATTAAAAAATGAAAATAAAATAAACAAATGAAACAGTAACGTGTGTGTGTGTGTGTGTGTGTATTAATAGACAAAATTAAAAAAATAATAATTAATTGATTAAAAATAATAATAATACATTTTTAAAAAAGAAATCAGTATCAAATGTAAAAACAAAACAATTACTAAAATATCAAATGATCAAAATAATAATAATTTGAAAATCTGTACAATTATTTATCAGTCTGAGGTTCCACTGGTTGTCCTCACTTCATGGCATGAGGAGACATATTTTGCAGCAATTATTTCACATTTAGGCATTTCTCCCAGTAAATAGGGGAGTTTCTGTTTGTCTGATATGAATTAGAATTCGGGGCATATTTAGGAAATGTTTGCAAAGTGTTTTTGTCTTAGTGTTTTATATTTAGGGCACGAGGTTAGAAAGTGCAGCTCTGTCTCTACCTGTCCTCTGAGTCTCTACCTGTCCTCTGTCTCTAACTGTCCCCTGTCTCTACCTGTCCTCTGTGTCTCTACCTGTCCTCTGTCTCTAACTGTCCCCTGTCTCTACCTGTCCTCTGTGTCTCTACCTGTCCTCTGTCTCTACCTGTCCTCTGAGTCTCTACCTCTCCCCTGTCTCTACCTTTCCTCTGAGTCTCTACCTGTCCTCTGTCTCTACCTGTCCTCTGAGTCTCTACCTCTCCCCTGTCTCTATCTGTCCTCTGAGTCTCTACCTGTCCTCTGAGTCTCTACCTCTCCCCTGTCTCTACCTTTCCTCTGAGTCTCTACCTGTCCTCTGAGTCTCTACCTGTCCTCTGAGTCTCTACCTCTCCCCTGTCTCTACCTTTCCTCTGAGTCTCTACCTGTCCTCTGAGTCTCTACCTGTCCTCTGAGTCTCTACCTCTCCCCTGTCTCTACCTGTCCTCTGAGTCTCTACCTGTCCTCTGAGTCTCTACCTCTCCCCTGTCTCTACCTGTCCTCTGAGTCCCTACCTGTCCTCTGTCACACTGGGAGCAGAGTGTCTCCTCTTGTGGTAGCCAGCTCTGTCTGTGACGACCCTTTTCTATGGCCAGGCTGTGTTCACTCAGTCTGTATGTTGTCAACATTTTTCTTAGTTTAGGACATTTTATTGTACTCAGGTAATTTGCCAGTGTGAATTCTCTTTTTAGGGTCAGATAACATTGGAATTTACTTTGTGTTTTGGTCGTTTCTTTCCAGTATTCAATATATTTTCTTTCTGTTTGCTGATAATTTGGTTTGGTCTGCTTGAGTTGGTGTTGCTGTCCTGAGGCTGTTGGGGACTTGTTACTGCAGAGAGCCCCAGGACCAGCTGGCTGAGGGGACTCTTCTCTGGTTTCAGCTCCTGGTATGTTAGGGCTTTGTGATGATATGTCTGGGGGTTAACTGATTTTAAGTGATTGTAAAATTTAAGTGATCTTTTCTGTATTTTTAGTAGAAGGGGGTATTGGTCGAGCTCTGCTCTGCACAGGTTATTTGGTGTTTTTCTCTGCACCTGCAGGATGTTCTTACAGGACTCAGTATGGAAAGATTCTATGATTGTTTTGTCCCATTTGTCAAATTCATTATTAAGTTTTGGCCCCAGATTTTGCTACCATATAGAATTATTGGTTCTAGTACAAATTCATCTGCATACAGCAGACCTCTGATCTCTGTGTCGTTCAGGAGGAGGCCAGGTGCTGTGGAACTCTAATTGGTTTGCTAATTCATTGATATAGAGGTTGAAGAAAATTGGACTCACATTGTATCCCTGCCTCACTCCCGGCCCTGGGAGAAGAACACTGTTAGTTTGTTTCCAATCTTTATGGCACATTCACTTTTTGTATACATGTTTTTAATCAAATCATATGTTTTTCCTCCAATGCCACTTTCAAGTAGCCTATAGAAAAGGCCCTCGTGCCAGATGGAATCAAAGGTTTTTTGGAAGTCAACAAAACAGGCATATACCTTTCTTTTCTTAATGTTTAATTCTTGATCAATTACAGTCTGGAGGGTAAATATATGGTCTGTTGTGCGGCAATTTGGCAAAAAAACAATTTGGCATTTATGCAGAATATTGTGGTTATCAACAAAGTTGACAAGTCGTTTGTTAATGATGTTGCAGAATATTTTTCCCAGGTTACTGGATACACATATTCCTCTGTAGTTATTTGGGTCATATTTATCTCCGGATTTATGAATTGGGGTTATTAAACCTTTGTTCCAGATGTCTGGAAAAGTTCCAGTTGCTAGAATAGTATTGAATAGTTTTAGTATATTTGATTTTATGGTCTGAGTATTTGATCATTTCGTTGAGGATTCCATCAGTACCACAAGCCTTTTTTCCTTTCAGGGACTGGATGACTTCTATAATCTAGAGGGTTTTGGTTGTTTTTTATCACCGCCTCCAGAGTTTTCCATTTCGTGAATATCTTGTACTGATCATCATTTTTTGTAATATTACTGTATAATTCACTAAAGTGATTAATCAAAGTATTTCCATCTTGGATCGCCAGTTCATCCTGCTGGGTTTTGTTTAGGTTGTTCCATTTCTCCCAGAACTGGCTGTTTTGCATTCAGTGTCAAACCATTTGTTATTGTTCATTTGTTGAGGTTTTGGTTTGGAGGCTTTCAAATTAGACAATGAAGCCAAATGATGAAATATTGAATTGATTTTGTCCACAGCAGAATTTACACCAGAATTATTCTGGGAAAATGTTTCAGTTAGAAATAAATGAGTTAAATCATGTATGTTTTGATTTTCCAGTGCCTTCTGGTACACCCCCACTTGTATTAGTCAGCTTGTCAAAGCTCTTTCTAGCAGGACATTCAGGGAGGGGGAAGCAGGTGCTTCCAGGTAAGTGTTTGTCTCCCTGGGTGTTCATACTGTCAGCTCTTTCCCCTGTTCGAGCGTTCAAGTCCCCACAGAGTAACACATTTCCCATGGTTTCATAATGGTTAAGTTCCTTCTCAAGAATAGAGAAAGTATCTGGGTTGTAGTAGGGGATTCTGATGGAGGTATATAGGTGGCACACATGTAGACATGTTGCTCAGCACAAATCATCTGTTTGTTCATTTTCAACCATATATTAGCTTCTTCTTTTTTAATAACTGTGATGGACTGGATCAGTTCTGATCTACACCATATAATCAGGCCTCCTGAATCTCTGCCTTGGGTTACTGTGGGATTTTTTGTTGATGGTATAATAATGTCAGTGTAGCCGTGAGGACGACCAGTGGAAACATCTTCTCTGCACCATGTCTCCTGTAAAACTACGATGTCAGAGTCTTTTAACTCTCTATTAAAATCTGGATTTATGCTCTTTAAACCAAAAGCTGATGATCTCAGACCTCGAATGTTCCAACATTTTATTGTAAACGATTTCATCTCCAAGTGTAATCTGTTCAAAAATTAGACAAACACCTTAAAAAACTAATAATAATAAACAAATGTAAAGTAGTAGTAACAAATGAAAAGAAGAAAAAAGTGTAAAAAGAGGAAAATAGTGTTGTAGGTAAATAAATAAAATAAAGTTTGAGTTACATTTTAGAGTGTATCATGTGTGAAATACTGTTAAGAATTGTCCTTATATTGCTATTGGTTTAAAATGATATCCAACATGCTAAACTATGAATTATTGTGATGTCTCTAAGAGTCTCTGCTCTTCCACCATGTAGCTATATGAGGCGAGAGCAGAGCAGGTTTAGCATGTGTGATATGTCTTTGAGTTCACCAGAGGGGGGCGGGGCTGTGGCTCTTCTCACCGCTGCAGCGTAGTCCAGTCCAATAGGCTGCTGCTCCTGTAGTCTTGGTTCTGCCGTTGGGATGGGGGGGGTATAGGACCTCCAGGGGGGGCTCTCTGGCTGGGTATCAGGGGCCAGTGTTGTGTTGGCTGTGGGTTGCGATGTTGGTGATGCGGTGGGTTTGGTAGCCTGGCCGTCTTCTCTGACAGCCGGGGGTGGATGTGTGGTGGAGGTCTGGATGGTCTTGGAGGTCTAGGAGGTCCTGGAGGTCTGCGTGGGGTCTGAGTTGTGTAGTAACCCCTTGGAGTGGTAGTAGGGCTCCTTCCAAGAGCAACATCCTTCAAGGTCCTAGCAAGGGTGGGGACTGCATTTCTGTGTAGGTGTATGTTATCATACAGGCAGTCCAGGTGCAGGGTCGGGTGGGGGGCCAAGAACACGTTGGGTTTGAGGGCACAGTCCCTGGATAGTCTGATATGCACTCTGTGAATAGTGGGGGGGTGGAAGTCTCTCCTGTGCAGCAGCGTGGAGATGACTATCTTGCTGGTAGGGAAATTGGTAGGTCCTGTCACTGTCGTGTAAAAATTCAAGACTTGGGCCAGATAAGAAAGCTTGAACTCTTATCAACATTTTTATTTTCAACAAAAACAGACACCAATTAGAATACAAAAGTTCCACCGGAGTGAGTCAGAGATCGGTGCAAAATAGAGCCCCATTCTGTTACCAGAACAGAGAACCGAGTCCACATGAAAACCATGTAACGACTGACTTTCACCTCCTTTTGGACCTGCTTTTATAGCTCTGTTTCTTGGCTTCACATCATCTCTTGGCTCTCTTTCCTTCTGCACCTGAGTCTGGGAAAGTCTCTGACTGCCTGCTCCTCCTCTCTGTGTCTTTTGCCCGCACTCTGCCTGATCATGCCATTTCATCCATAACCTGACTGTGTGGAATAATCTGGATTTGTTTGTGCTCTGTGCTAGAAACAGGACTATATTGATGTATGTGACACACAGACCCAGAGTTATTAAACTTGTAGTGAGGTACTTCACATTCTGTTTCAATATATTAATACTCCTAATACTGCAGTTCTTACACTATTTAGTACTATTTAGTCACTGCTGCTGTTCATCGTTACACTTCTGTTAATGATGTAAATACTGTTCATATCTTATTATAACTTATATTTACACTTTTTATATTTATTTATTTCTTTACTTACCAACTTTCTTTTATTTGTATTCCTTCATACTTTGATCTGCAACTTCGGATCTGATTCTGATCGGCTCAGTGTTCGAACACCCAGAGTCCAAACCTGGGATCCTGAGTGAGCTGCTGGTCTTAGTCTAATGCTTCTCTCTACCAGAGTCCAGATAGACCCAAACCAGGACCAGGAGCTTCAGGACCAGCAGCTTCACAACCAGAACCAGCGGCTTCGGAACCAGAAGCTCTGTGACCAGAAGCCTCAGGACCAGAACCCGCAGAACCAGGAGCATCAGAACCTGCAGAACCAGGAGCTTCGGGACCAGAATCTGCAGAATCAGGAGCCTCAGAACCTGCAGAACCAGGAGCTTGAAGCTATCCGAGCAGAGCTGAAGCAGCTCCGGACTCTGGTTCAGCAGCTGGTTCAGAACAGGACTGAGTCAGGTTAACAGATCTGAGTCTGAGAGGAGATAAAACCTGACCCATCAGAGAGGACCAGAACCTGATCAGACCAGACCAGAACCCTGGAGAGTTCTATAACGGCAGAAGTTTCTAAATGTGTTTAAACAAGATTGATGAATTTGATCATTTCTTGAGATTAAACGGGTTTTCTGTTCTGCTTCTCAGGAAGAAGCTGCAGCGTTTAAAGATGATTTTATATTCAGCTCCTGTTCTCTCACGTCTGTTGTTATTGTATTATTCTATTTATTTTATTTCCACTGATGTATTTGATCACAGGTGTGATTTACACCGGAGACGCTGGGGACACGATTTTAATTAAAATGTTCTGAAAAACAGCAACAAGAAATGTTTATATAATACTTTGCAAATATTAAAACTCTAAACAAATGAAAATATTTTGAGAAAAGTTTATTTACACAATAACAAAACATGCAATGGAATTTAAATAAAGAAGAAACAAATGTGCGTTACCCAATAAAGGAAGTGATTACTTTATTATATTCCCATTACATTTTTATATTTTGAACTCTCACCTGACGTTTGTGTTTCCCTTAATATAAATAAAGACATTTCCAACATGAGCTGGTGCAGCATGTGATGTGTTTAATGCTCAGTATTTGGGGGGGAGGAAACATACACTCTTATTTCAGCACTGAAGATTTCTTCTAAATACTTTTTAAATATCTTCATGAACCAAACACTGTACGACAGAGTATTCAGGCCACATTGAGGAAAATATGAGGACATTTTTATTTGTGGTATTTTAGTCGAGATGCTATTTCAACTTTTTTCTCGAAATGCAAAATATATAAAAAATCCTCAGTTTTCCTTTAATGTGGCCCGAAAAACTGAAAAACTTGTAACACTAAAATTGAGTTATTATATTTTCTTTATTGTGACTTTTCACCAGGTTCTCTTGAAATGTTCTGTCTTCGAGTGTTCGGGCCGAATTACGGAAAAACAGCATGATGAAGATTTTTTATTTATTTTGTATTTCCATAATTAATTTCTCGTAATGTGGCCCTAACGCTCTGCCGTACACTTGTGCTTTTTGAAGTTAACGACAATAAACAGGCCCCGCCCCCTCAGCTGTTGATGATTTCCGGTTCCGGGTTCTTCTCCAGCAGCCTCAGAGCAGAGGGAGGAAAGATGGCGGCGGCTCAGTCCGACAGAGATCAACCGTCCGCTTTATGTTCGGAGTTTCTGAATTTCTCCGCCAAAGACACCGCGTCGGTAAGCGGCCCCTCACCTGTCGGCGCCCCGCTGACTCACACCTGTGCTGTCAGCGCCTCACGCTGACGTGTTTCACCTGCCGAACGTTAATCTGACTCCGGCTTGTTTTTCAGCTCGGCTACTTGGAGCTAATGCTAATGCTAACGCTAACGCTAGCTGCGCGGCTCGCGGTGATCTGTAAACATCTGGATGTGAGAGGAAAGCTGTCAGAAACAGCTGCTGGCTGAGTGTCAGCGCGAGCTCTCACCTGAAACACAGACTGAGGCTGTTATTAAGTCACACCTAAGAATTTTTACCTGTTTAAAACATGTAAACCGTCTGAAAACATCCTGTTAGTTTCCAGCTGTCACACCGGTGTTGCAGTGAATATGGTGCCCGGAACACTCTGGGACACATCTTTATTTTCACGCACATTAAACCACAACACGTGGAATAAACGAGTTTCAGGTGAGGTACAGACACACCTGTAAGGCAGCACCGTCCCCTGCCAGAGACAGAGACTCCGTAATGTTTTAATATTTCAGTTTACTGCTTCACAGCTCTCAGAATAATGTACCTGATCAAAGGTAAT